>NC_069499.1:180494633-180722133 GCF_027579735.1 Bombina bombina | reverse complement strand
ACGCGTGGCAGACGGTCCCTAAGGTAGAGGGGGCAGTCTCAACACTAGCTAAATGCACGACTATACCAATAGAAGATAGTTGCGCTTTCAAAGATCCTATGGATAAAAAATTAGAAGGTTTGCTTAAAAAATTTTTTGTTCAACAAGGTTTTCTTCTTCAACCAATTTCTTGCATTATTCCTGTAACCACTGCAGTGTCTTTTTGGTTTGAGGAACTAGAAAACTCGCTCCAGAAGGAGACTTCTTATGATGAAGTCATGGACAGAATTCACACCCTGAAGTTGGCTAATGCCTTCATTACAGATGCCGCTTTTCAGTTAGCTAAATTAGCGGCGAAAAATTCAAGTTTTGCAATCGTGGCCTGCAGAGCGCTTTGGCTAAAATCTTGGTCGGCGGATGTGTCGTCCAAAACAAAATTGCTTAATATTCCTTTCAAGGGTAAGACCCTATTCGGGCTAGAGTTGAAAGAAATTATTTCAGATATCACTGGGGGAAAGGGCCATGCCCTTCCACAAGATAGACCTTTCAAAGCTAAAGAGAAGTCTAATTTTCGTTCCTTTCGCAATTTCAGGAACGGACCTGCTTCTACCTCTACAGCCACTAGGCAAGAGGGTAACGCATCCCAGCCCAAGCCAGCATGGAAACCATTGCAAGGCTGGAACAAGGGTAAACAGGCCAAGAAGCCTGCTGCTGCTACCAAGACAGCGTGAAAGGGTAGCCCCCGATCCGGGACCGGATCTAGTAGGGGGCAGACTTTCTCTCTTTGCTCAGGCTTGGGCAAGAGATGTTCCGGACCCCTGGGCGCTAGAAATTGTCTCTCAGGGGTATCTTCTGGAATTCAAGGACCTTCCTCCAAAGGGAAGGTTCCACATGTCTCGCTTATCTTTAGACCAGATAAAGAGACAGGCATTCTTACGTTGTGTAGAAGACCTTCTAAAAATGGGAGTGATACACCCAGTCCCAACAGCAGAACAAGGACTGGGTTTTTACTCAAACCTGTTTGTAGTTCCCAAAAAGGAAGGAACTTTCAGGCCAAATCTGGATTTAAAAATCCTAAACAGATTCCTCAGAGTTCCATCATTCAAAATGGAAACCATTTGGACAATGTTACCAATGATCCAGGAGGGTCAATATATGACTACCGTGGACTTAAAGGATGCGTACCTGCATATTCCTATCCACAAAGATCACCATCAGTTCCTGAGGTTTGCTTTTTTGGACAAGCATTACCAATTCGTGGCCCTTCCCTTCAGATTGGCCACTGCTCCCAGAATTTTCACAAAGGTGCTAGGGTCCCTTCTAGCGGTGCTAAGACCAAGGGGCATTGCAGTAGCACCTTACCTAGACGACATCTTAATACAAGCGTCGTCCTGTCACAAAGCAAAGGCTCATACGGACATTGTTCTAGCCTTTCTAAGGTCTCACGGGTGGAAGGTGAACATAGAAAAGAGTTCTCTGTCCCCGTTCACAAGGGTTCCCTTCCTGGGAACAATAATAGACTCGGTAGAAATGAAGATCTTTCTGACGGAGGTCAGGAAGTTAAAGCTTTTGAACACTTGTCGAGTTCTTCATGCCATTCCTCAACCCTCCGTAGCTCAGTGCATGGAGGTAATAGGACTCATGGTTGCGGCAATGGACGTGGTTCCTTTTGCTCGAATTAATTTAAGACCACTGCAACTGTGCATGCTCAAACAGTGGAATGGGGATTATGCAGATTTGTCTCCCCAGATACAAATGGACCAGAAAACCAGAGACTCACTCCTCTGGTGGTTGTCTCAGGATCACCTGTCTCGGGGAATGAGTTTCCGCAGACCGGAGTGGATCATTGTCACGACCGACGCCAGCCTCTTGGGCTGGGGTGCAGTCTGGGAGTCCCTGAAAGCTTAGGGTCTATGGTCTCGGGAAGAATCTCTTCTCCCGATAAACATTTTGGAATTGAGAGCGATATTCAATGCGCTCCAGGCATGGCCTCAACTAGCGGAGGCCAAATTCATCAGATTTCAGTCGGACAACATGACGACTGTAGCGTACATCAATCATCAGGGAGGAACAAAGAGTTCCCTGGCGATGAGGGAGGTATCCAAGATCATCAAATGGGCAGAGGATCACTCCTGCCATCTATCAGCAATTCACATCCCAGGAGTGGACAACTGGGAAGCGGATTATCTGAGTCGTCAGACCTTCCATCCGGGGGAGTGGGAACTTCACCCGGAGGTTTTTGCATAGTTAACTCAACTATGGGGCCTTCCAGATCTGGATCTGATGGCGTCACGTCAGAACTCCAAAGTTCCACGTTACGGGTCCAGGTCCAGGGATCCCAAGGCGACATTGGTAGATGCCTTAGTGGCGCCTTGGTTGTTCAATCTAGCTTATGTCTTTCCACCGTTTCCTCTTCTCCCCCGGCTAGTAGCCAGGAGAAGGCTTCGGTAATTCTGATAGCTCCTGCGTGGCCACGCAGGACTTGGTATGCAGACCTGGTGAGTATGTCATTGGTTCCACCATGGAAGCTACCTTTGAGGCAGGACCTTCTAATCCAAGGTCCATTCACACATCCAAACCTAGTTTCTCTGCAACTGACTGCTTGGAGATTGAACGCTTGATTCTAGCTAAGCGTGGGTTTTCGGAATCAGTTATAGATACTCTGATCCAGGCTAGGAAGCCTGTCACTAGAAAAATATCTTTGCTGGTGCGAATCCAAGGGTTACTCATGGAGTAAGATTAGGATTCCAAGGTTACTATCTTTTCTCCAAGAAGGATTGGAGAAAGGTCTGTCAGCTAGTTCTTTAAAAGGACAGATATCTGCTCTGTCTGTTTTATTACACAAGCGTCTGGCAGCCGTGCCAGATGTTCAGGCTTTTGTACAGGCTTTAGTCAGAATCAAGCCCGTCTACAGACCTGTGGCTCCTCCATGGAGTCTAAATTTAGTTCTTTCAGTTCTTCAAGGGGTTCCGTTTGAACCTCTACATTCCATAGATATTAAGTTACTGTCTTGGAAAGTTTTTTTTTTGGTAGCTATTTCTTCTGCTAGAAGAGTTTCTGAATTGTCTGCTTTGCAGTGTAATTCACCCTATCTGGTGTTTCATACAGATAAGGTCGTTTTACGTACCAAGCCTGGTTTTCTGCCAAAAGTGGTTTCCAATAAGAATATTAACCAGGAAATAGTTGTTCCTTCTTTGTGTCCTAATCCAGTTTCTAACAAGGAACGTCTGTTACACAATCTTGATGTGGTTCGTGCTTTGAAGTTTTATCTAAAAGCAACTAAAGATTTCAGACAAACATCGTCCTTGTTGGTCGTCTATTCTGACAAGAGGAGAGGTCAAAAAGCGACTGCGACCTCTGTCTTTCTGGCTGAAAAGCATAATCCGATTGACTTATGAGACTGCTGGAAGGCAGCCTCCTGAACGAATTACAGCTCACTCTACTAGAGCTGTGGCTTCCACATGGGCTTTCAAGAATGAGGCTTCTGTTGAACACATCTGTAAGGCAGCGACTTGGTCTTCACTGCATACATTTGCCAAATTTTACAAATTCGATACTTTTGCTTCTTCGGAGGCTATTTTTGGGAGAAAGGTTTTGCAAGCAGTGGTGCCTTCCGTTTAGGTTACCTGACTTGTTCCCTCCCTTCATCCGTGTCCTAAAGCTTTGGTATTGGTTCCCACAAGTAAGGATGAAGCCGTGGACCGGATACACCAATGTAGGAGAAAACAGAATTTATGTTTACCTGATAAATTTCTTTCTCCTACGGTGTATCCGGTCCACGCCCCACCCTGGCATTTTGGTCAGGTTTATATTTATTTTTGTAAACTACAGTCACCACTGCACCCTATGGTTCTCCTTTTTCTCCTAACCGTCGGTCGAATGACTGGGGGGGCGGAGCCTGAGGGGAGCTATATGGACAGCTCTGCTGTGTGCTCTCTTTGCCACTTCCTGTAGGGATTGAGAATATCCCACAAGTAAGGATGAAGCCGTGGACCGGATACACTGTAGGAGAAAGAAATTTATCAGGTAAACATAAATTCTGTTTTTCTTGTCCTAATGAGAGCAGTAGAGAGAGAGTGATTGATTCATATTTGTTTTCTTCTTATGCACTGACATAGTATTTAGTTTATTTACTGTAGTGCTATTTATAACACCTCCATTCTGCTCCCTAAAACCCGTTTTAGGTTTTCTCTTAAATTAAAGCTATTTATATTAACACTTAATACTTTTCTTTTCTTACAGATTTTTTCTACGAGTGTCTGAATTATTTGACAAAACGCGTGTATGTATTTTATCCAGAAACCCTTCTAAATACCAGTTTCCTACACTTAGTGCAGTTAAATATTTAATTATATTAAATAGATGACTAATATTGCAGATTATTCAGACACATTTCATTTCCATTTTTGGTTTTAGAACATTTTAATGTCTAGTACTTGTTTTAAAATTGTATTTTAAGCCACGTAATATTACGTTTCTAACAAACGTTGTTCTTTACAATCCTAAACTTGATGCAGTAAAACTTAATAGTATGAAAATGAACATTACCACAAGAGAAATGTATGGTTAAGCAAACAACCTTTTCAGTGCTGCCCTGGCTCACATGTTCGTTACTTTGTTTGTATCCTCCAGACAGATAAATAGACATAGGCCTGTTTATCATTTTCTTTATGTAAATTCTGACTTATAGAAGAGGAATTAATTGCTCCTTAAGACTGTTCCCAACTTTATCTAAGTCAACAAAACTAATGGAGGAGCTATTTGACAAATGTTATTTTTCCTTATTTTATTTCTCTTGTTTGTGGTGACCTCAATAAGTAAATTAGACACCTGTCTAGATCTGAAATGAACATTATTCACTGAAACACCATTTACCCATGAAGTTTAGGACTTTTATCTCAGATTTGAGGCATCTTGCAAGAGAACATGAGCCAAGTAGGACATTGCTTTATGACTGTGTTTTTGGCACCTCAAACAGCTTTTTTAATATTTGTTTGTTTGGAATGCAGGTATATATTTAGTTTAAAGTGTCAGAAGCCTTGGCATCTACTATCTAAAGATAGAAATATTAATTATGGAGACTAAAGAAAGCAATGCTCTACTGTATACTAGGGTAATTTTGAGTATTTCTAGGATGTGCATAAGGCTATCTTTAAAAACTGTAAATGTGAGCTTACCCTTTATACAAAAAAATATAGGCCTTTTGGTTCTTGTCTGCCATCAAATTCTGGAGTAATTGCTTCTTTCTACATTTGCTTTTAGTTGTTGGCTACTATTGTGCCTCACTTTTATTTTAATAGATTAGTAAATTGTATTCTAATATTAGTTTTATTGCATCATCTTTTTTTCTGTTTGCTATATCATTCTATATATAATTCTCATCTATAAATGTACAAGTTCCATAGATGTACTTTTTTAATGCCCCTGTGCTTTTTCATCAATCATCTAATGTAATTCCTCCTATTTATATGTTCGGTTCTGTGTAATGATTTAATTCTGTGTTCATTATGTAGAAAATTGAAGCCCGGGTGTCAGCTGACGAAGACCTCAAGCTTTCTGACCTCCTAAAATATTATCTAAGAGAATCACAAGCTGCTAAGGTAAAATGCAATCTCCCTCTTTTACTTTACAATGCATCCAGCTTATTCCTAGACATTCCTATCCTGTACATATTTAGGTCTAATATTGAGTTCTTCCATTTAGCCTTATTCTGTATAGGTTAACCACCAGTAGGTAACATTTTATCTCATTGGGGATTCTATTTTTTTTTATTTTTTTTTTAAGAGTTTTTATTAATGAAATTGAGCACTTACAACATAATGAGGTTACATTAGTGAACAATCAGCAGTGATACATTGTATTAATATCATCTTCAGAAATACAATTACATAAGTGATCTACATCCATTAGTCAGCTGTCCTTCTACTTGGGGATTCTATTTTTATTCAATATTTGAATTGTTGCTTTTACATTACATGAGGTTAATACACCCCTTTAGCTTACATTATTTATATTTATTTCCTAAGATATGGTGAGTCCACGGAATCATCAATTACTAGTGGGAATATCACTCCTGGCCAGCAGGAGGAGGCAAAGAGCACTACAGCAAAGCTGCTATATATGTCACTTCCCTTACCCATAATCCCCAGTCATTCTCTTTGCCTGTGGTGCAAGGAGGAGGTGATGTTTTGGTGTCTGATCTACAATCAAGATTTTTTTTATTTTAAAGCAGAGTAGGTTTGCTCTGATCTTTCTAAAGGGTCTAGCCTTAGCCCATGTCAGTCTCTTCAGTAGGGCAGTGGTGGCTTTTAAGCAATTGGGAACTTGTGGGGTACAATCCTCACTGCGTTTTCCCAAAACATTTTGCTGCCCTAGTTAGATAGCCGGAGTAAGTTTACTCAGTGTTTCTGTATTTCCACAGGTCCATGTGAGGGATGGCATCCTCTCAAACCAGGTGAGCTGTCCTACTGCCGGACAGATAAATATTAAGATAAGTGCCAGTTTTATTTTTCTATGTAGCAGGGAAAAATTTGGCACTTATTCTTCTATGTAGCAGGGAAAAATTTGGCACTTATTCAGCCGAAACGCTGCAGGGGGACGTTTTTTATTATTCCTGTCAGGGTGCAGGTTTTTTGATGGCACTGTTAGTGTGAGGAGTTATTTATTTTATTGATGGCTCAGTGAGAATCCGTTTTTAGTAACAGGTTATGTACTTTTGGGGGGGGGGGAGGGGTCAATGTTTATTTTTTACTTTCTTGAAAACAGGCTTAAAAACAAAGGCTTTTTTTGTCAGCTTTAGGACCGCCCCTTTTAGGGAGGTTCCGATTCTGTGATGTCAGAGGTTTTTTTGGCGCTTTTCTTCACTTCCTGTAAGAGTGAGGTGCGCATATTTCAGATGGCTCTGCTGTATAGAAGGCTTCTTGCTGATTTGCTTCTCTGGAAATCCGGATTGTAAACGGGATCGTTTTTTATCTTGTAAGGTGTATCCAGTCCACGGGTTCATCCATTACTTGTGGGATATTCTCCTTCCCAACAGGAAGTTGCAAGAGTACACCCACAGCAGAGCTGTCTATATAGCTCCTCCCCTAACCCCCACCCCCAGTCATTCTCTTGCAACTCTCGACAAAATAGGAAGTATAAAGAGATATGTGGTGATTTTGCCGTCAATCAAGAGTTTATTTTTAAACGGTACCGGCGTTGTACTGTTTTACTCTCAGGCAGAAATTAGAAGAAGACTTCTGCCTGGAGGTTGATGAACTTAGCGGTTTGTAACTAAGGTCCATTGCTGTTCTCACACATAACTGAAGAGTATGGGATAACTTCAGTTGGGGGAACGGTCTGCAGATTACCTGCTTTGAGGTATGTTCAGTAATTTTTTTTCTAGAGAAAGAGATAAGTTCTAGAAAATGCTGACAGATCCTTGTGTATATTGAGGTAAGCTAGATGCAGTGATTTTACGACGACTGGGATTATGCTTACAAAGTGGGGTAATACTCATGTTAATTAAATGGGATGTTTTTTCTGAGGGTGATAAGTCTTTAGTTGGGGCCTAGTTTTCCACATGGCATAGTCAAATACTTCTAGGAGTATTTCCTTAAGGACATCGAGTACATGGTGGGAGGGGCCTATTTTAGCGCTTCTGTTGCGCAGTTCTTTTCAGACTGAGACATCCAGCTTCCCTAGAGGAGTCCTCTTGCATCTGAGGACCACTATAGAGGGCTTATTTCTTCCCTAATCGTATTTGAGGGCAGGTAGGAGCCACAGCAGAGCTGTGGCAAGGTGCTTAACTGTCTTTTAGCAGTGGTTGACGTTTTTTCAATCCGGTTTGGGGGCTAAGGGGTTAATCATCCATTTGCAAGTGGGTGCAATGTTGCTTTAGTCTTTTACTCACACTGTAAAAAAGTTTTTACTACATTTTAACACTGTTTTGCAGTTTAAGTTAGTTTTAAGTGTTAGTTTTTTTTCTCTTAAAGGCACAGTACCGTTTTTGTTTAATTGCCGTTTCACATTTATTAAAGTGTTTTTCAAGCTTGCTGGTGTCATTGCTAGTCTGTTAAACATGTCTGGCATAGAGGAAACTCCTTGTTCAATATGTTTAGAAGCCATTGTGGAACCCCCTCTTAGAATGTGTACCAAATGTACTGAAGTATCTATAAACTATAAAGACCATATTATGGCTTTTAAAGATTTATCACCAGAGAATTCTCAGACCGAAAAAAGGGAGGTTATGCCATCTAGCTCTCCCCATGTGTCAGAACCTATAACTCCCGCCCAAGTGACGCCAAGTACATCTAGCGCGTCTAATTCTTTTACCTTACAGGACATGGCGGCAGTTATGACTAATACCCTTACAGAGGTGTTGTCCAAACTGCCAGGGTTACAGGGAAAGCGAGACAGCTCTGGGGCTAGAACAAATACAGATCTTTCTGACGCTTTAATCAATGTGTCCAATGTACCCTCACTAGGCTCCGAAGACGGTGCAAGGGAGTTTCTATCTGAGGGTGACATTTCAGATTCCGGGAAGGCTTTACTTCAGTCCGATTCTGAAATGACAGCGTTTAAATTTAAGCTCGAACACCTCCGCTTATTGCTCAGGGAGGTTTTAGCGACTCTGGATGACTGTGACCCCATTGTGGTTCCAGAGAAATTGTGTAAAATGGACAAATACTTTGCAGTGCCTGTTTACACTGATGTTTTTCCAGTCCCTAAGAGGTTTTCGGAAATTATTACTAAGGAATGGGATAGACCAGGTGTACCGTTCTCTCCCCCTCCTGCCTTTAAAAAGATGTTTCCCATAGATTTTGCCATACGGGACTCGTGGCAGATGGTCCCTAAGGTGGAGGGAGCTGTTTCTACCCCAGCTAAGCGTACAACTATCCCTGTCGAGGACAGTTGTGCTTTCCTAGATCCTATGGATAAAAAAATTGGAGGGTCTCCTTAAGAAAATTTTTATCCACCAAGGTTTTATTCTCCAGCCTCTTGCTTGCATTGCTCCAGTTACTGCTGCAGCGGCTTTTTGGTTCGAGTCTCTTGAGGAGGCTCTACAGGTGGAGACCCCGTTAGATGATATCTTAGACAGGATTAAAGCTCTTAAGTTGGCTAATTCCTTTATTTCTGACACCGTTTTTCATTTAACCAAGCTAACGACTAAGAATTCAGGTTTTGCCATTCTGGCGCGTAGGGCGCTATGGCTTAAGTCCTGGTCAGCAGACGTTACTTCAAAGTCTAAGCTTCTTAACATCCCCTTCAAAGGACAGACCCTATTCGGGCCTGGCCTGAAGGAGATCCTCTCTGACATTACTGGAGGAAAGGGTCATGCCCTTCCTCAGGATAGGTCCAGTAAATTAAGGACCAAGCAGAATAATTTTCGTTCCTTTCGAAACTTCAAGGGTGGCGCAGCTTCGGCTTCCTCTAATGCAAAACAAGAGGGAAATTTCGCCCAGTCCAAACCAGTCTGGAGACCTAACCAGACTTGGAACAAAGGGAAGCAGGCCAAGAAGCCTGCTGCCACCTCTAAGACAGCATGAAGGGGTAGCCCCTGATCCGGGACCGGATCTAGTAGGGGGCAGACTTTCTCTTTTCGCCCAGGCTTGGGCAAGAGACGTCCAGGATCACTGAGCGCTAGAGATTGTTTCCCAGGGATATCTTTTGGAATTCAAAGGATCATCTCCAAAGGGAAGATTTCATCCCTCACAATTATCTGCAAACCAGATAAAGAGAGAGGCATTCTTACGTTGCGTTCAAGACCTACTGGTTATGGGAGTGATCCACCCAGTTCCAAAAGGGGAACAGGGACAGGGTTTCTATTCAAACCTGTTTATAGTTCCCAAAAAAGAGGGAACTTTCAGACCAATCTTGGATCTCAAGATCCTAAACAAATTTCTCAGGGTCCCATCCTTCAAGATGGAGACAATCCGAACCATCCTCCCTATGATCCAGGAGGGTCAATATATGACTACCATGGACTTAAAGGATGCTTATCTCCACATTCCGATTCACAGAGAGCATCATCAGTTCCTAAGGTTCGCCTTCCTTCAGGCATTACCAGTTTGTGGCTCTTCCCTTCGGGTTAGCCACGGCGCCAAGAGTCTTTACGAAGGTTCTAGGGTCCGTTCGGGCGGTCCTAAGGCCGCGGGGCATAGCGGTGGCTCCTTACCTAGACGACATTCTGATTCAGGCGTCGACTTTTCAAATCGCCAAGTCCCATACGGACATTGTTCTGGCCTTTCTGAGGTCTCACGGGTGGAAAGTGAACAGAGAAAAGAGTTCTCTTCCCTCACAAGAGTTTCCTTCCTAGGAACTCTGATAGATTCAGTAGAAATGAAGATTTCTTCTGTTAAGTGTGATCAGTCCACGGGTCATCATTACTTCTGGGATATTACTCCTCCCCAACAGGAAGTGCAAGAGGATTCACCCAGCAGAGCTGCATATAGCTCCTCCCCTCTACGTCACTCCCAGTCATTCTCTTGCACCCAACGACTAGATAGGATGTGTGAGAGGACTATGGTGATTTTATTTAGTTTTATTTCTTCAATCAAAAGTTTATTTTTAATAGCACCGGAGTGTGTTATTCCTTCTCTGGTAGAGTTTGAAGAAGAATCTACCAGAGTTTTTTCTATGATTTTAGCCGGAGTAGTTAAGATCATATTGCTGTTTCTCGGCCATCTGAGGAGAGGTAAACTTCAGATCAGGGGACAGCGGGCAGATTAATCTGCAAAGAGGTATGTAGCAGCTTTTATTTTCTGACAATGGAATTGATGAGAAAATCCTGCCATACCAATATAATTTCATGTATGTATATTTTACATTTGAGTATTCTGGGGAATGGTACTTCACTGGAATTACACTGTGTATATAAGACTTTAGCCTATTTGCAAGCAACAGGCTTTTTAATAACTCTTAATTTATGTTAAACGTTTTTGCTGGAATGTAAAATCGTTTTCATTTTCTGAGGTACTGGGTGAATAAAATGTTTGGGCACTATTTTTCCACTTGGCAGTTGCTTGATCTAATTCTGACAGTTTACTGATCTCTCTCACTGTTGTGTGTGAGGGGGAGGGGCCTTTTTTTGGCGCTTTTGCTACGCATCAAAAATTTCAGTCAGAAGCTCATTGTTTTTTCCTGCATGTTCCGGTTCATCTTACAGAACTCAGGGGTCTTCAAAGCTTGTTTGAGGGAAGTAATCTTCACAACAGAGCTGTGAGATTGTAGTTGACTGTGATAAAAAAACGTTTATTCTTTAACTTTTTTATGCCATCAGGGTTAGTTATTCTTTGCTAATGGGAACAAGCCTTTGCTAAAATTGTGTTTTGTTTTCACAAAGTTTGATGCTGTAACCTTTCAGTTTATTGATTTCAACTGTCATATATCTTTCTGTGCTTCTTAGGCACAGTACGTTTTTCATTGTATTTTACTTGAATAATATTTCCAAGTTGCAAGTTTAGTTGCTAGTGTGTTAAACATGTCTGATTCAGAGGATGAGACCTGTACTATTTGTGCTAACGCCAAAGTGGAGCCCAATAGAAATTTATGTACTAACTGTATTGATGCTACTTTAAATAAAAGTCAATCTGTACAAATTGAACAAATTTCACCAAACAACGAGGGGAGAGTTATGCCGACTAACTCGCCTCACGTGACAGTACCTGCATCTCCCGCTCGGGAGGTGCGCGATATTGTGGCGCCCAGTACATCTGGGCGGCCATTACAAATAACATTACAAGATATGGCTACTGTTATGACTGAGGTTTTGGCTAAATTACCAGAGCTAAGAGGCAAGCGTGATCACTCTGGGGTGAGAACAGAGTGCGCTGATAATGCTAGGGCCATGTCAGATACTGCGTCACAACTTGCAGAACATGAGGACGGAGAGCTTCATTCTGCGGCTGACGGTTCTGATCCAAATAGATTGGATTCAGATATTTCAAATTTTAAATTTAAGCTGGAAAACCTCTGTGTATTACTAGGGGAGGTGTTAGCGGCTCTGAATGATTGTAACACAGTTGCAATACCAGAGAAAATGTGTAGGTTGGATAAATATTTTGCTGTACCAACAAGTACCGACGTTTTTCCTATACCTAAGAGACTAACTGAAATTATTACTAAGGAGTGGGATAGACCCGGTGTGCCGTTCTCACCCCCTCCGATATTTAGAAAGATGTTTCCAATAGACACCACCACACGGGACTTATGGCAAACGGTCCCTAAGGTGGAGGGAGCAGTTTCTACTTTAGCTAAGCGTACCACTATCCCGGTGGAGGATAGCTGTGCCTTTTCAGATCCAATGGATAAAAAGTTAGAGGGTTACCTTAAGAAAATGTTTGTTCAACAAGGTTTTATATTGCAACCCCTTGCATGCATTGCGCCGGTCACGGCTGCAGCGGCATTCTGGATTGAGTCTCTGGAAGACAACCTTAGTTCAGCTACTCTGGACGACATTACGGACAGGCTTAGAATCCTTAAGCTAGCTAATTCATTCATTTCGGAAGCCGTAGTACATTTAACTAAACTTACGGCTAAGAATTCCGGATTCGCCATTCAGGCGCGCAGAGCACTGTGGCTAAAATCCTGGTCAGATGATGTAACTTCTAAGTCCAAATTACTTAATATACCTTTCAAAGGGCAGACCTTATTTGGGCCCGGTTTGAAAGAAATTATCGCTGACATTACAGGAGGTAAGAGCCACGCCCTGCCTCAAGACAGAGCCAAACCTAAGGCTAGACAGTCTAATTTTCGTTCCTTTCGGAATTTCAAAGCAGGAGCAGCATCAACTTCCACTGCTCCAAAACAAGAAGGATCTGTTGCTCGCTACAGACAAGGCTGGAGACCTAACCAGTCTTGGAACAAGGGCAAGCAGGCCAGGAAACCTGCTGCTGCCCCTAAAACAGCATGAATTGAGGGCCCCCGATCCGGGATCGGATCTAGTGGGGGGCAGACTTTCTCTCTTCGCTCAGGCTTGGGCAAGAGATGTCCAGGACCCCTGGGCGCTAGAGATAATATCTCAGGGATACCTTCTGGACTTCAAATTCTCTCCTCCAAGAGAGAGATTTCATCTGTCAAGGTTGTCAACAAACCAAACAAAGAAAGAGGCGTTTCTACGCTGCGTACAGGAACTTTTGTTAATGGGAGTAATCCATCCAGTTCCACGGTCGGAACAGGGACAAGGGTTTTACTCAAATCTGTTTGTGGTTCCCAAAAAAGAGGGAACTTTCAGACCAATCCTGGATTTAAAGATCCTAAACAAATTCCTAAGAGTTCCATCGTTCAAAATGGAGACTATTCGGACAATTTTACCCATGATCCAAAAGGGTCAGTACATGACCACAGTGGATTTAAAGGATGCTTACCTTCACATACCGATTCACAAAGATCATTACCGGTATCTAAGGTTTGCCTTCCTAGACAGGCATTACCAGTTTGTAGCTCTTCCATTCGGATTGGCTACAGCTCCAAGAATCTTCACAAAGGTTCTGGGTGCTCTTCTGGCGGTACTAAGACCGCGGGGAATCTCGGTAGCTCCGTACCTAGACGACATTCTGATACAAGCTTCAAGCTTTCAAACTGCCAAGTCTCATACAGAGTTAGTACTGGCTTTTCTAAGGTCACATGGATGGAAGGTGAACGAAAAGAAAAGTTCACTCGTTCCACTCACAAGAGTTCCCTTCCTGGGGACTCTTATAGATTCTGTAGAAATGAAGATTTACCTGACAGAGGACAGGTTAACAAGACTTCAAAGTGCTTGCCGCACCCTTCATTCCATTCAACACCCGTCAGTGGCTCAATGCATGGAGGTAATCGGCTTAATGGTAGCGGCAATGGACATAGTTCCCTTTGCTCGCTTACACCTCAGACCACTGCAACTGTGCATGCTAAGTCAGTGGAATGGGGATTACTCAGATTTGTCCCCTTCTCTGAATCTGGATCAGGAGACCAGAAATTCTCTTCTATGGTGGTTTTCTCGGCCACATCTGTCCAGGGGGATGCCATTCAGCAGACCAGACTGGACAATTGTAACAACAGACGCCAGCCTTCTAGGTTGGGGTGCCGTCTGGAATTCTCTGAAAGCTCAGGGACAATGGAGTCAGGAGGAGAGTCTCCTGCCAATAAACATTCTGGAATTGAGAGCAGTTCTCAATGCCCTCCTGGCTTGGCCCCAGTTGACAACTCGGGGGTTCATCAGGTTTCAGTCGGACAACATCACGACGGTAGCTTACATCAACCATCAGGGAGGGACAAGAAGCTCCCTAGCAATGATGGAAGTATCAAAGATAATTCGCTGGGCAGAGTCTCACTCTTGCCACCTGTCAGCAATCCACATTCCGGGAGTGGAGAACTGGGAGGCGGATTTCTTAAGTCGTCAGACTTTTCATCCGGGGGAGTGGGAGCTTCATCCGGAGGTCTTTGCCCAAATACTTCGACGTTGGGGCAAACCAGAGATAGATCTCATGGCGTCTCGACAGAACGCCAAGCTTCCTCGTTACGGGTCCAGATCCAGGGATCCAGGAGCAGTCCTGATAGATGCCCTGACAGCACCTTGGGACTTCAGGATGGCTTACGTGTTTCCACCTTTCCCGATGCTTCCTCGATTGATTGCCAGAATCAAACAGGAGAGAGCATCAGTGATTCTAATAGCACCTGCATGGCCACGCAGGACTTGGTATGCAGACCTGGTGGACATGTCATCCTGTCCACCTTGGTCTCTACCTCTGAAACAGGATCTCCTGATTCAGGGTCCTTTCAAACATCAAAACCTAACTTCTCTGAAGCTGACTGCTTGGAAATTGAACGCTTGATTTTATCAAGACGTGGGTTTTCTGAGTCAGTTATTGATACCTTAATACAGGCTAGGAAGCCTGTTACCAGAAGGATTTACCATAAGATATGGCGTAAATACCTATATTGGTGTGAATCCAAAGGTTACTCTTGGAGTAAGGTTAGGATTCCTAGGATATTGTCTTTTCTACAAGAAGGTTTAGAAAAGGGTTTATCTGCTAGTTCATTAAAGGGACAGATCTCAGCTCTGTCCATTCTGTTACACAAACGTCTGTCAGAAGTTCCAGACGTTCAGGCTTTTTGTCAGGCTTTGGCCAGGATTAAGCCTGTGTTTAAAACTGTTGCTCCGCCATGGAGCTTAAACCTTGTTCTTAACGTTTTACAGGGCGTACCGTTTGAACCCCTTCATTCCATTGATATAAAGTTGTTATCTTGGAAAGTTCTATTTTTAATGGCTATTTCCTCGGCTCGAAGAGTCTCTGAGTTATCAGCCTTACATTGTGATTCTCCTTATTTGATTTTTCATTCGGATAAGGTAGTTCTGCGTACTAAACCTGGGTTCTTACCTAAGGTAGTCACTAACAGGAATATCAATCAAGAGATTGTTGTTCCTTCTTTGTGTCCAAATCCTTCTTCGAAGAAGGAACGTCTACTGCACAATCTGGACGTAGTTCGTGCCCTAAAATTTTACTTGCAAGCAACTAAGGAATTTCGACAAACGTCTTCTCTGTTTGTCGTTTACTCTGGTCAGAGGAGAGGTCAAAAGGCTTCTGCTACCTCTCTTTCCTTTTGGCTTCGTAGCATAATACGTTTAGCTTATGAGACTGCTGGACAGCAGCCTCCTGAAAGAATTACAGCTCATTCTACTAGAGCTGTGGCTTCCACTTGGGCCTTCAAGAATGAGGCCTCTGTTGAACAGATTTGCAAGGCTGCAACTTGGTCTTCGCTTCATACTTTTTCCAAATTTTACAAATTTGACACTTTTGCTTCCTCGGAGGCTATTTTTGGGAGAAAGGTTCTTCAGGCAGTGGTTCCTTCTGTATAATGAGCCTGCCTATCCCTCCCGTCATCCGTGTACTTTTGCTTTGGTATTGGTATCCCAGAAGTAATGATGACCCGTGGACTGATCACACTTAACAGAAGAAAACATAATTTATGCTTACCTGATAAATTCCTTTCTTCTGTAGTGTGATCAGTCCACGGCCCGCCCTGTTTTTTTTTTTAAGGCAGGTAAATATTTTTTAAATTATACTCCAGTCACCACTACACCCTTGGCTTCTCCTTTCTCGTTGGTCCTTGGTCGAATGACTGGGAGTGACGTAGAGGGGAGGAGCTATATGCAGCTCTGCTGGGTGAATCCTCTTGCACTTCCTGTTGGGGAGGAGTAATATCCCAGAAGTAATGATGACCCGTGGACTGATCACACTACAGAAGAAAGGAATTTATCAGGTAAGCATAAATTATGTTTTTTCTGACAGAGGTGAGGATATCAAAGCTTCTAACTTCTTGCTGTGTTCTTCATTCCACTTCTCGGCCGTCAGTGGCTCAGTGTATGGAAATGATCGGCCTAATGGTAGCGGCAATGGACATAGTTCCTTTTGCCCGCCTACATCTCGGACCACTGCAACTTTGCATGCTCAATCAGTGGAATGGGGACTACACAGATTTGTCTCCTCTGTTAAATCTGGATCAAAAGACCAGGGATTCTCTTCTCTGGTGGTTATCTCGGGTCCATCTGTCCAGGGGAATGAGTTTCCGCAGGCCAGACTGGACTATAGTGACGACAGATGCCAGCCTTCTGGAACTCCCTGAAGGCTCAGGGTTTGTGGACTCAGGAGGAAGCCCTCCTTCCGATAAACATTCTGGACCTCAGAGCGATATTCAATGCTCTTCAGGCTTGGCCTCAGCTAGCTGGTGTCAGATTCATCAGATTTCAGTCAGACAATATCACGACTGTAGCCTATATCAACCATCAGGGGGGAACAAGGAGTCCCCTGGCAATGAGGGAGGTTTCCAAGATAATCCTATGGGCAGAGGTTCACTTTTGCCATCTCTCAGCTATCCATATCCCAGGAGTAGAGAACTGGGAGGCGGATTTTCTAAGTCGACAAACTTTTCATCCGGGGGAGTGGGAGCTCCATCCGGAGGTATTTGCCCAGCTAATTCAACTATGGGGCAAACCAGAACTGGATCTGATGGCGTCTCGTCAGAACGCCAAGCTTCCTTGTTACGGGTCCAGGTCAAGGGATCCCCAGGCAGCACTAATAGATGCTCTAGCAGGGTCCTGGTCCTTCAGCCTGGCTTATGTGTTTCCACCATTTCCTCTCCTCCCTCGTCTGATTGCCAAGATCAAGCAGGAGAGAGCAGTGATTTTGATAGCACCTGCGTGGCCATGCAGGACTTGGTATGCAGATCTGGTGGACATGTCATCCTTTCCACCATGGACTCTGCCGCTGAGGCTGGACCTTCTACTCCAAGGTCCATTCAAACATCCAAATCTAATTTCTCTGCGTCTGACTGCTTGGAGATTGAACGATTGATTTTATCAAAACGTGGTTTCTCCGAGTCGGTTATTGATACCTTGATTCAGGCTCGAAAGCCTGTCACCAGGAAAATCTTTTATAAGATATGGTGTAAATATCTTCATTGGTCTGAATCCAAGGGTTACTCATGGAGTAAGGTCAGGATTCCTAGGATTTTATCTTTTCTCCAAGAAGGATTGGAAAAGGGATTATCAGCTAGTTCCTTAAAGGGACAGATCTCTGCTATGTCTATTCTTTTGCACAAGCGTCTAGCAGATGTTCCAGACGTTCAGGCTTTTTGTCAGGCTTTAGTTAGAATCAAGCCTGTGTTTAAACCTGTTGCTCCGCCATGGAGTTTAAATTTAGTTCTTAATGTTCTTCAAGGGGTTCCGTTTGAACCTTTGCATTCCATAGATATCAAGCTTTTATCTTGGAAAGTTCTATTCTTAGTAGCTATCTCTTCGGCTCGAAGAGTTTCTGAGCTATCTGCCTTACAGTGTGATTCCCCTTGTCTGATCTTCCATGCAGATAAGGTAGTTTTGCGTACCAAACCTGGTTTTCTTCCTAAGGTAGTATCTAATAAGAATATCAATCAGGAAAGTGTTGTTCCGTCACTGTGTCCTAATCCTTCTTCAAAGGAGGAACGTCTGTTACACAATCTTGACGTGGTTCATGCTTTAAAGTTTTATTTACAAGCTACTAAAGATTTTCGTCAAACATCTGCATTGTTTGTTGTCTACTCTGGGAGGAGGAGAGGCCAAAAGGCTTTGGCAACTTCTCTCTCTTTTTGGCTGAGAAGCATAATCCGGTTAACTTATGAGACTGCTGGTCAGCAGCCTCCTGAAAGAATTACGGCTCATTCTACTAGAGCGGTAGCTTCCACTTGGGCTTTTAAACATGAGGCCTCTGTTGAACAGGTTTGTAAGGCGGCGACTTGGTCTTCGCTTCATACTTTTTCTAAATTCTACAAATTTGATACTTTTGCTTCCTCAGAGGCTATTTTTGGGAGAAAGGTCTTGCAGGCAGTGGTGCCTTCCGTTTAAGTTCCTGCCTTGTCCCTCCCTTCATCCGTGTCCTAAAGCTTTGGTATTGGTATCCCACAAGTAATGGATGAACCCGTGGACTGGATACACCTTACAAGAGAAAACAAAATTGATGCTTACCTGATAAATTTCTTTCTCTTGTGGTGTATCCAGTCCACGGCCCGCCCTGTCACTTTAAGGCAGGTGTTTTTATTTTAAAAACTACACTCACCACTGCACCCTATAGTTTCTCCTTTTTCTTACTTGTCTTCGGTCGAATGACTGGAGGTGGGGGTTAGGGGAGGAGCTATATAGACAGCTCTGCTGTGGGTGTCCTCTTGCAACTTCCTGTTGGGAAGGAGAATATCCCACAAGTAATGGATGAACCCGTGGACTGGATACACCACAAGAGAAAGAAATTTATCAGGTAAGCATAAATTTTGTTTTTCCTCAGTTTGCTGCGGGTTGCAGGACAGGTAGGGCACCTCAGTAATTCTGCTGAGGTGTAGAGTGTTGCCTGGGGTATGTTTTCTTGATTTGATAATTTTAAAGGGAACATTTATTTAAGAATGTTTTTTGGTTCTGTATTATATCCTTTGTTAAAAGATAAAAAAAAAAAGTTACTTTTTTTTTTTTTTTTTTTTGCTTTTATTTTTAAAAAAAATATTATTATGGAGCAGGAGGCTGTGCAGGATGTTACCTGTAGCTTGTTTTTTGATGCTCAAGTGGAACCCACAGTTCTTCATGTATTGAAAGAACTTTAGCTTATAGAAATAGACTTTTTGACCCTGAGCCATCATTAGCTAAGGAGGATGCTGTTCAGGAGCCTCCTGTTTCAGATGTGCCGCAGCTTTCTCCTCAAGCGTCCCAATCCTATTCATCTGCACATGCAGTGCCCTGCGTTTCCTCTCATGCTCCGTCTGGAGTTACTTTGCAAGATATTGCTGCCCAGGTATCTTCTGCGGTATCTGTATCACTGTCTGCTTTTCCCATGATGCAGGGAAAACGCGAAAGGAAATTTAAAGAAACAGTAAGTAAGGTTTCTGATCCTAAGGTGGCTAATCAAAGTATTTTCTCTCAGAAGTCTGATTACAGTGTGCTCCGTTTGAATCTATGCATTCATTAGATATCAAGATGTTATCTTGGAAGGTTTTGTTTCTTGTTGCTATTTCTTCTGCTCAATGAGTTTCGGAACTCTCTGCTCTGCAGTTTGATTCTACTTATCTTATTTTTCATTCTGATAAGGTGGTTCTACGTACTAAATTTAGGTTTCCTACCTAATGTTTCAAAAAGAATATTAATCAGGGGATTGTGGTTCCTTCTTTGTGTCCTAATCATTCTTCTCCGAAGGAGCGTTTGTTGCACAACCTAGATGTTGTGCGTGCATTGAAGTTCTATCTTCAGGCAACCAAGGACTTTTGTCAGTCTTCTGCTTTGTTTGTTTGTTTTTCTGGGAAGCGCAAGGGTCAGAAAGCTACGGCTACTTCTCTTTCTCTTTGGCTAAGGAGTATTATTCGTTTGGCCTATGAGACTGCTGGACAGCAACCTCCTGAGAGAATCACTGCTCATTCCACGAGGGCTGTTTCTTCTTCCTGGGCATTTAAAAATGAAGCTTCTGTGGAACAGATTTGCAAGGCTGCAACTTGGTCCTCTTTGCATACTTTTTCTAAGTTTTATAAATTTGATACTTTTGCCTCAGCTGAGGCTTCTTTTGGGAGAAGGGTTCTTCAAGCGGTGGTGCCTTTTTGTTTAGGTCTTCCTAATGATTCCGTGGACTCACCATATGTTAGGAAAGAAAACATAATTTATGCTTACCTGATAAATGTATTTCTTTCCGGATATGGTGAGTCCACGGCCCACCCTTTATTTAAGACGGTTATTTTTTTCTAAAACCTCAGGCACCTCTACACTTTTGTGTTATCTTCTTTTTCCATTTTTCCTTTGGCCGAATGACTGGGAATTATGGGTAAGGGAAGTGACATATATAGCAGCTTTGCTTTAGTGCTCTTTGCCTCCTCCTGTTGGCCAGGAGTGATATTCCCACTAGTAATTGATTCCGTGGACTCACCATATCCGGAAATAAATAAATTTATCAGGTAAGCATAAATTATGTTTTTAATGCATATAACAACAAGCAAAAGAGACATATGATCCTTTTGTATTTTGCCAAGAGATTCCCCTCAGCTTGCCTGAGAAGTGACTGGTCACAATTGTATTAATCATTTTTCTGGAGTGAATGTCTTTTGACCGCTAACCTCTTCAGTACTTTGGAAAAAAAAAAAGTTGATAGATTTCTCCCTCCTCACCTTTTGCCCTAGTTTCCAGATTGGGCCCCATCCTGTCTCAGCCCCCTTCTCAATTTTTCTGGTTCACATCGCTATCTCTTTATCTCTGCGCTGGTAACCCACCATGTGTACTTCTCATAATTCACTTTTGTGTTATCTCTCCTTATGAAGCGCTGATCTCATCTAGATTTTTATATAATTAACCTTACATAAATGTTGCTCTCTTTCCTAAGACATGGAGAGTTCACAACGTCATTCCAATTACTAGTAGGTTATTCACTTCTGGCCAGCAGGAGGAAGCAAAGAGCACCACAGCAAAGCTGTTAAGTGTAATTTCCCTTACCCAAAACCCCCAGTCATTCTCTTTGCCTCTGTCAATGGAGGCAGTGAAGCATTTTTTTCCTTTTTTGGGTACTTTTCCGTGCAAGCAAGGATTTGGGTTTAGCTGTGTCCACGTCAATCTCTTGAGTAAGAGTAGTGGTGGCTTTTAAGCAGTTAGGAAGTGGTGAGGTGGTTCTTACTTTGTTTTCCTAACACATTTGCTGCCTTAGTCACAGAAAGCCAGAGTTGGTTACTCTTTTTTTTTTTTTTTTTCCACAGGTCTCTGTAACGAGTATGTGTCCTTCCACGCCTAGTGAGCTGTCTTCCTGCCGGACAGCTAGATTGCAGGTAAGTGCTTTTGTCTTCAAGGTGTTGGAGACTTGCACTTCAGGCAGAACTTCAGGCAGTTTACTCTGCAGTAAGGGGACATGAACAATCCAGAAAACAGTCAACTCTGCAATAATAAAAAAGGGACATAATCCTTTATATATAGGATTTATTGGGGCAGGTGCAGGCACTTTTGTATGTGAAGGGTTAATTTTCCCTTACTATTTGACAATGTTTATTTTGGTTCCTAAGCTATTTGCTCTTGTAGTGTGACAGGAGATGTTTTGGGTATTGTTAGCATAGTAGTAGTGTGACAGGCATTGTGTTAGCACAGTAGGGCAGTTTTTTGCGGCCATTAATGTGATTAATTAAAAGGGGACTGTTATTATTCTGTTTTTTGGCATTTTCTGTGTCTGTCTGTGGATTCCTCTGAAAGTAAGGCAGGGCACCTCAGACTGTCTGAGGTGTGGAGGTGATAGTGTTATTAGTATGTATAACGCTTTGAGACATAAAGTTTATTGTTAAAGTGACAGTAGGGTTTTTTTTCAAAAATGTTTAGTTTTTCTTTTTTGGGGGAATTTTTATATTTAAAGGGACAGTCTACACCAGAATTTTTATTGTTTTAAAAGATAGATAATCCCTTTATTAACCATTCCCCAGTTTTGCATAACCAACACAGTTCTAATAATATACTTTTAACCTCTATGATTATCTTGTATCTAAGCCTCTGCAAACTGCCCCTTTATTTCAGTTCTTTTGACAGACTTGCAGTTTAGCCAATCAGTGCCTGCTCTCAGATAACTTCATGTGCACGAGCACAGTGTTATCTATATGAAACACATGAACTAACACCCTCTAGTGGTGAAAAACTGTTAAAATGCATTTTGAAAAGAGGTGGCCTTCAAGGTCTAAGAAATTAGCATATGAACCTCCTAGGTTAAGCTTTCAACTAAGAAAACCAAGAGAACAAAGCAAAATTGGTGATAAAAGTAAATTGGAAAACGGTTTAAAATTACATGCTCTATCTGAATCATGAAAGTTTATTTTGGCCTAGACTGTCCCTTTAAGCTATGGACATGGAATCAGAAGCTGTTTCTTTTGATAAATGCTTACTATGCCTAGAGGCCCAAATTGTTTTGCCTGTGCAATTTTGTGCTACATGTTTAGCCAGAACGCTAGAATGTAAAGATAAATTATTGCCCTCTGAGCCCAGGATAATGCTGTTCATGTTATGCCGCAGCTTTCTCCTCAAACGTCCCAAGCCTCAATGGTGTCACATACAGTGCCCTGCGGTTCCTCTCAGCCACCTGGAGGCGTATGTTTGCCTATAGATTTTGCTGCTTGGATATCTTCTGTAGTATCTGCGGCATTGTCTGCTTTTCCCATGTTGGGGAAGCGCAAGTGGAAATCTAAACATTTTTCTGATAGTAAGGTGTCTGTCGCCTCTGCTGCTGACAACCTCCATCCTAAGTCTGATGAGGAGGATACCTCGGTAGGGTGAAATCTCAGATTCGTACAGTATAATTCCTTTGACTGATTCTGAAGAGGTAAGCTGCCGATTTAAGATTGAACACCTCTGGGTACTGTTAAAGAAGGTACTGTAGGCTACTTTGGACGACTCAGATTCTTCTGTCGCTGTCAACCCTAAGAAATCTAGTAAACTTAACAAATACTACGATGTTCCTTTCCCTGTTTAAGCGTTTCCTGTTCCAGACCGTGTATCGGAGATCATTGCACAGGAGTGAAATAAGCTAGGGATATCTTTCTCCCCATCTCCTGTTTTTAAAAAGATGTTTCCTGTTGCTGACTCCATTCGAGACTCAGGGCGCACAGTCCCTTAAGTAGAAGGGGCTATTTCTACTCTGGCTAAGAGAACCACAATTCCTATTTAGGATAGCTGTTCCTTTAAGGATCAAATGGACAAAAAGCTGGAGGCTTATTTAAAAAAATTGGCATGTGCAATGCTTTGTCAGAGTTGGTTTTAGAGGAAATTCCATTGGAGGAAATCTAAGATAGGATTAAGGCCCTCAAACTAGCCAATTCCTTTATTTCTGGCGCAAACATGCAAGCTTCTGTTGCTACCTTACAAGGGTAAGACCCTGTTTGGTCCTGGTCTGGCAGAGATAATTTCTGAAATTACGGGTGGAATGGGGTCCTTTCTAGAACAAAACTAGACCAAAAGGGCGTCAAAATTCAAATTTTTGCTCCTTTCTAATTTTCGCTCCTATCGTAACTTTAAAGGTCTTCCTCTTCCAAGCCGGAGCAGTCCAAGTCCTCTTGGAGACCCAATCAGTCTTGGAATAAGGGGAAACAATCAAAGAAGCCCTCATCTGAGACTAAGTCAGCATGGAGGGTCCACCCCCGGTCCGGTACTGGATCAAGTGGGGGGCAGACTTTCCTTGTTTCATCAAGCTTGGATATGCAATGTCCCAGACCCTTGGGCTGTGGACATAGTATCCCAGAGTTACTAAATAGACTTCAAGACTTGTCCTACCAGGGGCAGATTTCTCCTCTCAAGATTATCTGCAGACCAGGTAAAAAGAGAGGTATTCTTAAACTGCGTTCAGGACTTTTTTTCCCTGGGAGTGATTGTTCCAGTTTCACTAAGGGAGCAGGGCCCGGGATTTAATTCAAATCTGTTTGGGGTTTCCCAAAAAGAGGGAACTTTTCGTCCCATTTTAGACCTGAAGTGTCTCAATAAATTTCTCAGGTTACCATCCTTCAAAATGGAAACCATTCGTTCCATTCTACCTTTGGTCCAAGAGGGTCAGTTCATGTCGACCATAGACCTGAAGGATGCATATCTTTATGTTCCCATTCACAGGGATCATCACAAATTCCTGAGATTCGCTTTCATTGACAAGCACTTTCAGTTTGTAGCTCATCTTTTTGGCCATCTTTTTAACTAGCAGAATCTCATACGGAGATCTTGTTGTCTTTTCTTCATTCCCACGGATGGAAAGTGAATCTGGAAAAGAGTTCCCTTGTTCCAGCTACAAGAGTAGTTTTCTTAGGGACCATCATAGATTCCCTATCTATGAAGATTTTTCTGACAGAGGTCAGAAAAGCAAAGATTATCTCTTCTTGCCTCTTTCTTCAATCTACTGTCCGGCCATCAGTAGCTCAATGCATGGAGGTAATTGGTCTGATGGTCGCCTCCATTGACATTGTTCCCTTTGCTCGATTCAATTTGAGAGATCTTCAACTCTGCATGCTCAGACAATTGAACAGAAACCATTTGGATCTGTCCCAGAGGATAGATCTGGACCAGTTGACAATCGACTCCCTTTCGTGGTGGGTATCTCAGGATCATCTGTCTCAGGGAACATGCTTCCAGAGACCATGGATGCCAGCCTGCTAGGTTGGGGAGCAGTGTGGGACTCGCTAAAGGCTCCGGGCCTATGGACTCGAGAGGAGTCTTTTCTTCCGATAAATATCTTGGAGTTGAGAGCGATCTTCAATGCTCTAGTGGCTTGGCCTCAGTTGTCTTTAGCCCGGTTTATCAGATTCCAGTCGGACAACATCACCTCAGTTGCCTACATCAACCACCATGGAGGAACTCTGAGTTCCTTGGCCATGAAGGAGGTGACACATTCTGCAGTGGGCAGAAGCTCCCAATTGCCATCCACATTCCAGGAGTGGACAACTGGGAGGCGGATTTTCTGAGCAGATGGACCTTCCATCCTGGGGAGTGGGCTCTCCATCCGGAGGTGTTCTCCAGGTTAACCCTCAAGTGGTGGGTGCCGGAGTTAGATCTGGTGGTGTCTCGTCAGAACGCCAAGCTTCCAAGGTACGGTTCAAGGTCAAGAGATCCTCAGGCCGCCCTGATAGATGCTCTTGCGGTCCCTTGGGATTTCGGTCTAGCATACCTGTTTCCTCAGTTTGCTCTCCTTCAACGAGTCATTGCTCGTATCAAACAGGAGACAGCATCTGTAATTCTAATAGCTCTTGCATGGCCTCGCAGGATCTGGTTTGCAGACCTAGTGAAGATGTCATCTCTTCCACCTTGGAGGTTACCTCTGAGGAAGGACCTTCTAACTCAAGGTCCTTTCCTCCATCCAAAGCTTGTTTCTCTGAAGCGTGGGTTTTCTGAGTCTGTCATTGATACTATGATTCAGACTTGCAAGCCTGTTACTCGTAAGATTTACCATAAGGTATGGCGTAAAAACTTTTATTGGTGTGAATTAAAGGGCTACTCTTGGAGTAGGGTCAGGATTCCTAGAATTTTGTCTTTTCTCCAGGATGGTCTGAAGAAAGGGTTGTCAGTCAGTTCTCTAAAAGGTCAGATTTTTGCATTATCTATTCTTTTATATAAGCGTCTGGCGGATGTGCCAGATGTTCAATCTTTTTGTCAGGCTCTGGTTAGAATCAGGCCTGTGTTTAAATCTGTTGCTCCTCCTTGGAGCCTTAACCTAGTTCTTAGAGTTTTGCAGGCAGGCTCCGTTTGAGCCAATGCATTCTATAGATATTAAGCAGTTATCTTGGAAGGTTTTGTTTCTTATTGCTATTTCTTCTTCTCAGAGAGTTTCTGCGATTTGCCTTACCTTATTTTTAATGCGGATAAGGCGGTCCTTCGTACTAAATTGTGGTTTCGGATAGAAATATTAATGAGGAAATTGTTGTTCCTTCTCTTTGTCCTAATCCTCCCTCTCTTTAGGAACGTCTGTTGCACAACTTAACTTGGATGTGGTGCACGCTCTAAAATTCTACCTACAGGCTACTAAGGATTTTCGCCAGTCTTCTGCCCTGTTTGTTTGTTTCTTTGGAAAGTGTAAGGGTCAGAAGGCTACTTCTACTTCTCTTTCCCCCTGGTTGAAAAGTATGATTGCTTATGAGACTGCTGGACAGCAGCCTCCTGAAAGACGTACAGCTCATTCCACTAGGGCTTTCAAAAATGAAGCTTCTGTGGAACAGATTTGCAAGGTTGCAACTTGGTCCTCTCTGCATACTTTTCCAAATTCTACAAATTTGATACTTTTGCCTCGGCTGAGGCTTCCTTTGGGAGAAAGGTTCTTCAAGCGGTGGTGCCTTCTGTTTTGGTCCGCCTGTCATATTCTCCCTCCCTGTTCATTCCGTGTCCTCTAAATTGGGTATTGGTTCCCACTAGTAATTGGAATGACGTTGTGGACTCTCCATGTCTTAAGAAAGAAAACAAAATCTATGCTTACCTGATAAATTTCTTTCTTTCTGGACATGGAGAGTCCACGACCTGACCCTTTAGATTAGACAGTAATTTTTTACTAAACCTCAGGCACCTCTACACCTTTGTGTTATCTTCTTTCTCCATTTCCCTTCGGCTGAATGACTGGGGGTTATGGGTAAGGGAAGTGACACTTAACAGCTGTGCTGTGGTGCTCTTTGCCTTCTCCTGCTGGCCTGGAGTGATATTCCCACTAGTAATTGAAATGACGTTGTGGACTCTCCATGTCCGGAAAGAAACAAATTTATCAGGTAAGCATAAATTTTGTTTTTTGCTGCTGTTAATCCCTGAATTGTTTCTCTTTGTCCAGGATCTCCTTTATAGACGATCTCGTTCTTTGGTGGATTATGAAAATGCTAATAAAGCATTAGACAAAGCCCGAGCCAAGAATAAGGATGTTTTAACGGCTGAAACCACACAGCAGTTATGCTGTCAGAAGTTTGAGAAGATATCAGAATCTGCAAAACAAGGTTTCTAAGCAGCATTTTATTGTTCTGTGCTAAATATTTCCTGATATAACTGAAAAGGTTAAATGCTTTTTGGTTATATGTTTTCTACAATGTGGTTTCCACCAGTCATTTTAAATATCTAGCTGCTGACATAACTATTCGTTCAAATTAGGGGTGGATCTTAATCATTCTGTATTTCAGGATTAAATGATTTTAAAGGAACATTAAACAGTAAATAAATTAGATATACTACTGTTAAAGGGATAGGAAAGTCAACATTAAACTTGCAAGAATCTGATAGAAGTTATATTAAGTGTCTTAAAATTGCATGCACTTGTTAAAAATAAATATGCACATATCCTACACTAGTGGGAACTAGCTGCTGAATGGTGCCTGCACACCTTTGTCTCTTGTGATTGGTTTACTAGTTGTGTTCAGCTAGCTGCTAGTAGTGCAATGCTATTCTTTCAACAAAGGATAACAAGAGAATGAAGCATATTTGATATTGAAAGTTGTTTTAAAATTGTATGTTGTATCCAAATAATGAATCTGTCCCTTTAAGTTACTGAACTGAACGTTGGTTTTGAGAATAAGATGATTAGTAAGATCATATAGACTGTGCTTCTTCAGACCAGGTGTCTTTAATAAACATGCAAAATTTACTTAAAAAGTTGTTCGTTTTTTTTTTTTTAGAACTTACGGACTTTAAAACAAGAAGAGTGGCTGCTTTTCGGAAGAATCTTGTAGAACTGGCTGAACTGGAATTAAAGCATGCCAAGGTTTGCTTATCTTATTGACACATGCGTTTTCACATCTTCAATTCTAGCAGCTATCAAGTTAGAACTATTGATTACCATAAATATTGTTATAAAAAGTGCTTTCTTATTATAAGGAATAATGTGCCACCCATTGTACATAAATATATTACAGGTACAGTATATACATTTTTGTAGATCCTCATGTTAGCAGATGTGAGTCAATTAGTCGCTTAGATTTTCTCATACTTTGTTTTGATGCTAGAACTTAAGGATACAGTTTGACTACCTTACTATAGATTATATCTATATTTGACTACACTGTATGATATATATAATTGTATAGGTATGGATTGAAAAGGTTATTTCTTTCCTAAGATATGGTGAATCCACAACGTCATCAATTACTGTTGGGAATATCACTCCTGGCCAGCAGGAGGAGGCAAAGAGCACCACAGCAAAGCTGTTAAGTATCACTTCCCTTCCCACAAACCCCAGTCAATCTCTTTGCCTTCAGTGCATGGAGAAGGTGAAGTTTTGGTGTCGGTAGAAAATTGGATTTATATCACTTCAATCAAGATTTTATTATTTTAGAAAGCCAGAGTAGGTTTACTCTGATCTTTCCTTCTCAAGATTGGGTCTAGCTGTACTCCACATTAGCCTCTTCAGTAGAGCAATGGTGGCTTTAAAGCAGTTAGGAACTTGTGAAGTGGGCTTCACTGCATTTTCCTAACATGTTGCTGCCCTAGTATAGAAAGCCAGAGTAGGTTTACTCTGTTCTTTCTTTTTTTCTACAGGTCTCTGTGAGGAGTGGCGTCCTCTCATACTGTGTAGGCTGCCATCCTGCCTGACGGCTAGATTGCAGGTAAGTGCCTTTTTTGTCTTCTAGGAGGAGATGGGCACTTAAGTTAATAACAGATACTGACTGCAACTTTATGGGACATATATATCCTTTATACAGGATATTTGTTGGCAGGAAGCAGGCACTAAGGGGTAATTCTTTTAATTGGGAATTTTAAGCATATCCCATTGTACTTGTTGTGGGCATTCAGAATCCTATGTTTTATTAAACTAGAAGGCTGTTGGTTTGTTTGCACACTTTCCGGTTTTCTTATGTAGTGTGCAATGGCTTGAGATTGGGCTAATGAGGTATATTGATGTGGGGTATGTTAGAGCTATTGTCTGCGATAGCTCTTGCCTCTAACCTTTTATGTTGTCTTTACGTTAAGACGATTCGTGTTATTTCACTTTGCAATATGTGTTTCTGAGGGAGAAAGGTGTGTTTGATATATCTCTGCGCACTTACTCTTAGGCTAACCACGTGACCCGCCTCCGTTTGTCTTATCTGAGCGGAGCGGCTGCCGACATCTTGTAATTCTCTAAATGCCAGGAACGTAAGATGTTGTGCTTTATTTTTGTGTGGGTTTGGCTAGCTTGTTGGTTGCAGCGCTAAGCTATCTCCGTTCCCTACATGGGCTTTTATATCCGCTATTACAAGTCTCTTGGCGGAGAGAGAGTCGCGCGCTTGGAGAATCACGTGACCCGCATCCGCTTTCTTCTAAGTGAAGCAGCATCCTCTCTTCTGCTGACATCCTATTGATCTAGATCGGCATGAGAGCTCTGCTGTCTTTTTGTATTCATTTTCATTTCGGAAATTATAGTAGCCAACTAGTTGGTAACTATGTAGTGCTAGTCTTTCTATAATTGTTTTCTGTTGCAGATCAGAACTGCAGGCAAGGCCAAAAGAAAGTACAGTTTTTACATAAGTCTTATGTAAACACTCAAGTTTTTAAAGTGACAGTACCTAAAAAATAGTGTAATGTTTCATTATTCATAAATATTTTAATGTTTTTGACATGGGTGTTTCTGTCATTTTATTTAGGGCGTTTATACTCTGTTTCACAAATTGTTTGGCATATGCAATTCTGTGCTGCATAAATTTATAGTTGCCCACTGAGCCCTATGTCTCTTAGGATGATGCTGTTCAGGCAATGCCACAGTTTTCTCCTCTAACGTCCCAAGCCTCAATGGCGTCACATGCAGTGCCCTGTGGTTCCTCTCAATCTCCTGGAGGAGTGTATTTGCATATGGATTTTGCTGTACAGCTATCTTTTTTGGTTTCTGTGGCATTATCTGATTTTCCTATGTTAAAGGGAAAATGCTAGAGGAAATTTGAGTTCAGATAGTAAGGTTTCTGTTTCGTCTACTGCTACACAGGTTTCCCTCCCTCATAAATCCAATGAGGAGGATTTGTCGGTAGCCTCTGAGGGTGAAATCTCAGATTCGGACAGTATAATTCATTCATCTGATGCTGAAGTAGTAATCTTCAGATTTAAGCTTGAACACCTTCGTGTATTGTTAAAGGAGGTTTTGGCTACTTGGGACGACTCCGATACGCATGTCGTTGTCAACTCTAGAGAATCTAGTAAACTTTATAAATACTAGGATTCCACTTAGAAGTTTTTCCTGCTCCAGACCGTGCTAGGAGAATTTTCACAGGAATGGGAGAAGTCATGGATTCCTTTTTTCCCTGTCTCCTGTCTTTAAAAAGATGTTTCCTGTCCCTGTCTCCATTAAATATCATGGCGCACAGTGCCTAAGTAGTAGGGGCCATTTCTACTCTGGCTAAGAACTACGATCCCTATAGAGGATAGCTGCTCTTTTAAGCTTGGAGGCTTATATGGAAGTTTGTATTGCCACTGTGTCTAGTGCGTCATCTTATTGGTGCGACGCCTTGTCTGATTCCATTTTAGTAGGGACTCCTTTGGAGGAGATCCAGAACAGAATTAAGGCTCTTAAGCTAGCCAATTCTTTTATTTCTGATGCTACCTTGCATGTCTTTTAGCCGGGAGCCAAGATATCTGGCTTCGCTGTGCTAGCCCCCGTGGCGTTGTGGCTATTTCTTGGTCAGTGGATTTTTCCTCTGAGTCCAAGCTTTTGGCACTTCTTTACAAGGTAAGAAAAGGGTCTTTTTTACCACAAAACAAGAAGAATAGACCTAAAGGAGTTTGCCCCCAATCTGGGATTGGACCACGTGGGGGACTGAATCTCTCTGTTTTTCTTCAAACATGAATATGAGATGTCCCAGATAGGCTGTGGACATAATATCTCAGGATTACTAAAAAAGAATTCATAGTTTTCCTCCTAAAGGCAGGTTCTACCTCTCAAATTTTTCTGCGAACCAGATAAGAGAGGCATCTTTGAAGTGCGTTTGGAACCTTTCCTCCCTGTGAGTGATAGTTCCAGTTCCTGTAAGGGAACAGGGTCTAGGATTCTATTCTTTCCTGTTCATGGTTCCTGAAAAAGAGGGAATTTTTCATCCTTTACTAGACCTTAAGTGTCTCCTAGTTTGATCAGGGTACCGTCCTTTACTATGGAAACCATTGGTTCCATTCTTCCTTTGGTCCAAGAGGGTCAGTTCATGCTGACCAGAGACCTGGAGGACGTGTATTTTAAAGTTCCTGAGATTTGCCTTCTGGACAAAAACTTTTTCAGTTTGTGGCTCTTCCATTTGGCCTTGCCTCGGCTCCCAGAGGGGGCTATCTTGGCAGTGATCAGGTTTCAGGGAATTGCTGTGGCGCCCTTCCTGGACGACATAATTATTAGGCGCCATCTTTTCAACAAGCTATCTCTCATATAGAGATCTTGTTGTCTTTTCTTCGTTGCCACGGATGGGAAGTGAATCTGAAAATGAGTTCCCTTGTTCCAGCTACAGGGGTAGTTTTCTTAGGGACCATAATAGTTTTCCCTATATCTGAAAATATTTCTGACAGAGGTCAGAAAATCAAAGATTCTTGCCTCTGTAGTCTACTATTAGGACTTCAGTGGCTCAATGTATGCAGGAAAATGGGTCTGATGGTCGCTTCATTGGACATCATTGCCTTTGTTTGTTTCCGTCTGAGAGTTCTACTGTTATGCATGCTCAGATAGTGCAACGGGGATCATGTGGATCTGTCTCTGAGGATAGATCTAGATCTGTCAGCATGGGATTCAGTGGTGGTTTTCTCAGGAGCATCTGTCTCAGGGCACATGTTTCCGGAGACCTTACTAAAGTTGTCTTTAGCTGGGTTATCAGGTTCTAATTGGACTATTTCACCTTAGTGGTTTACATCAACCACCTTGGAGGAACCTAGAGTTCCTTAACCATGAGGAGGTGGCGTGGATTGTTCAGTGGGCGGACCCTCACAATTGTTTCTATCCACATCCAGGAGTGGATACTGGGGGCGGACTTCTTGAGCAGTCAGACATTTCACCCTGGGGAGTGGGCACCCGTCCCAGAGGTGTTCTCCAGGTTAAACCTCAAATGGCGGTTCACCAAGCTTCCAAGGTACGTTTACAGGTCAGGAGTTCTGCAGGCTACCCTGCTAGATCTCTGGTGTTTCCTTGGGATTTCAGTCTGACATACCTGTTTCTTCTGTTTGCTCTCCTTCCACGAGTCATTGCTCATACCAAATGGGTGAGAACATCAGTAATTTTTAATTGTTAATGCATGATCTCGCAGGATTTGGTATGCAGATCTAGTGGAGATGTCATTTCTTCCACCTTGAAGGTTGTACCTGAGGAAGGACCTTCTATTTCAGGGTCTTTTTCTTCATCTAAATTTCGTTTTTCTGAAACTCTCTGCTTGGAGATCGAACGCTTAGTTCTATCTAAGCGTGGTTTTTCTGAATCGGTCATTGAGACCATGATTCAGGTTCACAAGCCTGTTTCGGGTAACTTTTACCATAAGGTATACCATTGGTGTACATGCCTTTATTGGTGTGAATACAAGGGTTACTCTTAGAGGTAGTGTCAGGATTCCTAGTATTTTGTCCTTTCTCCAGGTAGGTCTGGAGAAGGGTTTGTTAGTCAGTCTCTGAAGGGTCAGAATTCTGTATTATCATTTTTGTTACACAAGTGTCTGACGGGTGTGCCAGATGTGTCATTTTTTTTGTCAGGCCCTGGTTAGTATCAGGCCTGTGTTTAAGTCTGTCGCTCCTCCTTGGAGCCTTAACATTGTTCTTAAAGGGACACTGAACCCAAATTGTTTTCTTTCATGATTCGGATAGAGCATGACATTTTAAGCAACTTTCTAATTTACTCCTCCTATTAATTTTTCTTCGTTCTCTTGCTATCTTTATTTTTAAAGCAGGAATGTAAATCTTAGCAGCCGGCCCATTTTAGGTTCAGAACCATGGATAGCGCTTGCTTATTGGAGGCTTACATTTACCCACCAATAAGCAAGCATAACCCAGGTTCTCAACCAAAAATGGGCCGACTCCTGTGCATCACATTCCTGCTTTTTAAATAAAGATAGCAAGAGAACGAAGAAAAATTGATAATAGGAGTAAATTAGAAAGTTGTTTAAAATTGCATGCTATCTGAATCATGAAAGAAAAAAAAATTGGGTTTAGTGTCCCTTTAGGGTTTTACAGCAGGTCACGTTTGATATTAGGTTGTTATCTTGGAAGGTTTTCTTTCTTTTTGCTTCTCTTCTGCTCAAAGTTTCGGAACTCTCGGTTTGCAGTGTGATTAGACTTATCTTATTTCCTTCTAAAGGGGAGGAGAGTCCACGGCTTGCTTAATTACTTTTGGGAATTAAGAACCTGACCACCAGGAGGAGGCAAAGACACCCCAGCCAAAGGCTTAAATACCTCCCCTTATCCCCCAGTCATTCATTTCCTTTCATCACAGGAGGATGGCAGAGAAGTGCTGAAGATTCAGAGTAGTCTCTTATGGAGGGTAGTACTCTTCGGAATGGGACTGGAGTTTTAAGTAATCCTGTCAGCCTCTCAGTGAGAGCCTGGGTGAAAGTTAGATTCCAGAGATGCAGGGAGAGTCTTTCTTCGAAACCATCCCAAATCATATTAACAGCTCCAAAAGCAAGTGTTGACGAGTTTCACTGCCTGCTTTCTACACTAAAGTCCATGTCAGGAGTGATGCTTCTACCTGTCACACTTGAAGGGCCGTTTTCCTGTTCCACGGCATAGATTCTGGTAAGATTGTTTCATTTTTTTATACATAATGATTTTGGTAAGATCGTTTCATTTTTTATACATAATGATAACACAGAAGACAGGGTCACAGGCGGTTAATATTCCTAGTAAGGGGATTATTGAACAGGGGGGTTTATACATTATATTGTTTGTGTTATTGCTGCGTTATGTGCGAGATGAGGCTCTGGCAATGGTGGAACTTTCAGGTTGACTTCTGGGAGTATTTACGTTCCCGGTTTTGGCGCGTTTCTCCTTGGTGAAGGGGCTGTCCTGTGAGGCATACCATGTGACTGGGTGTGGCAGTCTCAACTTCCTCTGTTGATCAATGGCGCAGGAGACAAAGCAGTTTCTGTAGTCCGGGTCATAGGAGGTGGCGAGTGCCCCGGTCATTGGAGTATAAAGGTGCCTGTTTATTAAATTGTCTAGTCTATAATAAAAGCGCAAGCTATGGAGGACTCTGACGTGTTAGAGGGTACTCCCTCTTTAAGTCTCATGCCTTTGTTTATTGTGAGAAGGTTCTTGTAGATCAGCCTGCTCAACTTTGTTCCACATGCCTCGATAAGGTTGCGACATCTAAGAATAAAGGGTTGTCTAGTACTACTGAGCCGTCCACCTCTGAGGGTTCCTCGTCCCGTGAGGTGCGTTCCCTGCTTTCATTTTCAAGTGCACATGCAGTGCCCCAGGGTCCAACCGTTACTCCTACGGGAGAGATTCGTTCGCCGTCAGATTTTGCGGATCAACTGCAAACGGCGTTATCAAAAGGGATCCATGCCTTACCACGTTCTGCTAAGCGCAAGCGTAGGGCGTACCAGAGCGGCCAGGCCCAGGGTTCGTCTACAGCTATGAAATTGCCAGAGGCGTTATACGATGACGAGGCCCACTCCGACTCTTCAGAGGAGGCTCCCTCTGGGTCAGAGTCCGTGTCATCTCATCCTACGGCTGTCCTCTAAAGCTTGAGTGTATGTTTCCCAATGGTAATGAATGAATCCGTGGACTCTCCTCCCCTTTAGATGGAAAACATAAATTATGCTTACCTGATAATTTTATTTCCATCGTGGGGAGGAGAGTCCACGGCCCCCGCCCTTAACTCCGGTGGGCGAACCTAAATTTAATTTATCTTCTGGCACCATTTATACCCTGATATTTCTCCTATTGTTCCTTGTTCCCTCGGCAGAATGACTGGGGGATGAGGGGAGTAGGGGAGGTATTTAAGCCTTTGGCTGGGGTGTCTTGCCTCCTCCTGGTGGCCAGGTTCTTAATTCCATCAGGTAAACATAATTTATGTTTTTTCGGATAAGGCGGTTCTTCGTCCTAAGTGGTTTTGAATAGAAATATTAATCAGGAACGTTTGTTGCACAACCTTGTTGTTGTGCGGTCTTTTAACATTTTTCTACTGGCCACTAGGGATTTTTGTAAGTCTTTTATGTCCTGTTTTATTATTTCTCTGGACAGTGTAAAGATGAGAAATCTACTTCTCTTTTTCTCTGGTTGAGAAGATTAATTCTTTTTGCTTTTCAGACTGCTAGTCTGCAGTCTCCTGAGAGGGTTATGGCTCATTCCATGAGGGCTGTCTCTTCTTCTGGGGCTTTCAAAGATGAAGCGTCTGTGGAACAGTTTTGCAAGGCTGCAACTTGATCTTTGCATACTTTTTCCAAATTTTATCAATTTTATATTTTTGCCTCAGCTTCTTTTGGGAGAAAGGTTCTTCAAGCGGTGGTGCCATCTGTTTAGGTCTGCCTGTCTTGTTCTCCCTCCCTAGTCATCTGTGTCCTCTAGCTTGGGTATTGGTTCCCAACAGTAATTGATGACGTCGTGGACTCACCATATCTTAGGAAAGAAAAGAAAATAATTTATGCTTACCTGATAAATTTATTTATTTTGGGATATAGTCCACGACCCCACCCTCTTTTATTAAGACAGTTATTTTTGACTAAACGTCAGGCACCTCTGCACCTTTCTATTATTCATTTTTCCATTTCCCTTCGGTCGAATGACTGGGGTTTTTGGGAAGGGAAGTGATACTTAACAGCTTTGCTGTGGTGCTCTTTGCCGCCACCTGTTGGCCAGGAGTGATATTCCCAACAGTAATTGATGATGTTGTGGACTCACCATATCCGTAAAGAAATACATTTATCAGGTAAGCATAAATTTTTGTTTTTATGAATTTTACTACAATGCATTAGAATTCTGACTTTTTAATAATGTGTATATTTGGGTGTCCTTTTTCTCCACTAAAGGCAAATTTTGCAAAATAAAAAAAGAGAAGTTTGGTTAAAAATGTGTTTACATTATTTTACAGTAATTCTATGTGTTTGCTCATTTATTTAATAGCACTGCAACAAATCAATTATGTCAGCATAAACATATCTTGGCTCACCCTAGCACCACTGACTAAAGAAGACTTTGTGTTGTCTACCATCAAAAAAAAAAGCTTAAAGGGCCATAATACCCAAATGTTGAAACACTTGAAAGTGATGCAGTATAGCTGTAAAAAGCTGACTAGAAAATATCACCTGAACATCTGTAAAAAAAGAAAGCTCCTCAGTAGCCAGATCCCATTGTAAAGGACTTCTAAGCAACAAATCAGTATGTCTGTCCCGGGACAGCAGAAGGAGCGAACTTTCGAGCACATGCATCTTATTTCACTATTCAGTGTAAGGAAGTTTACAATGAAATCTCATGAGATCACAGTAAAAAAGTTCATGACCTCAGCACTGTTGATGCTGATTGGCTGCTGTTTATTTCTTCATATATATTTTTTTTTTTTTACCTGCAGCGGAGTATAACTTTTTACACAGAACTTACTCTGGTGAGCTGAGGAAATTGTGAGGTAAAATATCTTCCTTTTTTACATAGAGATGCTCAGGTGATATTTTCCGGTCAGCTTTTTGCAGTTATACTGCATCAGTTTCAAGTTATTTAGCATATGAGTATTATGTCTCTTTAATCTTTTTCAGGCGGTATAGGACAGGGCTTGACAAATCTTATGAAACTTAAGAGCAGCAAAAAGCTGTATTTAAATTAACAATGTGCAACAGCAGGTTCCCAGCAGATTATTGACACTGAGGATTTTTATTACTGCAATATTGAAGAATGTTCAACTCCTATATTTTTCAATTGATTCTTAGGCCGTAGCTTGCTGGGAAAAATAATTCCCAGGTAAGGCCAAGAGGAGATACAGTAGGCTGTTTGCCATGAACAGTTTGGCAATAATGATGGGCAGTGTAACCCAAAGCCCACAAACGCAGACCCATTTTGTTAAGGTGCCAAGGACACCATGTCTGCTGGATTTGACAAGCCCTCGCATAAGATACATTTCTTGTATCTGATTTACAGAAAAGCTTAGAGAGTAAGGAGTCTCACCCATTCCATTCAAGCACTTGCTGTCAGGAAAACATTTTTATGTATTTATGGATTTAGAATGGCATGTTATTTATTTGCTAGGTAGAGAGAATAACCCGTGTAGCCCTTTAATAAATCTAGACAAGTGAAAAGACTAGAAAACCTCTAGATACATTGTTTCCAATGCGGCAAAGAATTCTGGATAAGAGATGCATATGAGGTTCACAATGCCTCACTTTTTTTTAGTTCAATCTGCTTATAGGCAATTTTGCTTTTAGCCATAGCATTGCTGTGTACACAGTTCTGAATCACTGTACTGACCCTAGCTAAGCTTAAAAGCTAGGATAATACTGCCTTTTACCCACATCCGCATGCATTAGTTACAATATTATTATATTGTTTCCTGTTTTGTTGGCACGATTTAGCAACAGAAAAAACTAACGGCTAGATCACGAGTTTTTGTCGGTAAGGCTTGCGGGGCTAACGCTCCTTTTTTTCTTACCGCTCCCTTAATCAACGCTGGTATTACGAGTTTTCTTTAAGCCGGCGTTAGCCTCAGAAAAGTGAGCGTTGACCAAAATTTAGCTCCACATCTCACCTCGATACCAGCGTTGCTTACGGTAGCGGTAAGCTGTCAAAACGTGCTTGTGCACGATTTCCCCATAGGAAACAATGGGGCTGAGCTGGGTGAAAAAAAACCTAACACCTGCAAAAAAAGCAGCGTTCAGCTCCTAACGCAGCCCCATTGTTTCCTATGGGAAATAAAAGTTATGTCTGCACCTAACACCCTAACATGAACCCCGAGTCTAAACACCCCTAATCTTACACTTTATTAACCCCTAATCTGCCGCCCCCGACATCGTCGCCGCCTACATTATATTATAAACCCCTAATCTGCCGCTCCGGACTCTGCCGCCACCTACATTATACTAATGAACCCCTAATCTGCTGCCCCATTTATTAACCCCTAATCTGCCCCCCTCAATGTCGCCGCAACTATATTAAATTTATTAACCCCTAATCTGCTGCCGCCAACGTCGCCGCCACTATAATAAAGTTATTAACCCCTAAACCTAAGTCTAACCCTAACACCCCCCTAACTTAAATTAATTTCATTTAATTTAAATTATATTTAACATAATTAAATAAATTAATCCTATTAAAAACTAAATACTTACCGATAAAAATACTTACCGATAAACCATAAGCTAGCTACAATATAACTAATATTTACATTGTAGCTAGCTTAGGATTTATATTTCTTTCATGTAATTAGCAAGAGTCCATGAGCTAGTGATGTATGGGATATACATTCCTACCAGGAGGGGCAAAGTTTCCCAAACCTCAAAATGCCTATAAATACACCCCTCACCACACCCACAAATCAGTTTTACAAACTTTGCCTCCTATGGAGGTGGTGAAGTAAGTTTGTGCTAGATTCTACGTTGATATGCGCTCCGCAGCAGGTTGGAGCCCGGTTTTCCTCTCAGCGTGCAGTGAATGTCAGAGGGATGTGAGGAGAGTATTGCCTATTTGAATTCAATGATCTCCTTCTACGGGGTCTATTTCATAGGTTCTCTGTTATCGGTCGTAGAGATTCATCTCTTACCTCCCTTTTCAGATCGACGATATACTCTTATATATACCATTACCTCTACTGATTCTCGTTTCAGTACTGGTTTGGCTTTCTACTACATGTAGATGAGTGTCCTGGGGTAAGTAAGTCTTATTTTCTGTGACACTCTAAGCTATGGTTGGGCACTTTTATATAAAGTTCTAAATATATGTATTCAAACATTTATTTGCCTTGACTCAGAATGTTCAACGTTCCTTATTTCAGACAGTCAGTTTCATATTTGGGATAATGCATATGAATAAATCAATTTTTTTCTTACCTTAAAAATTTGACTTTTTTCCCTGTGGGCTGTTCAGCTCGCGGGGGCTGAAAATGCTTCATTTTATTGCGTCATTCTTGGCGCGGACTTTTTTGGCGCAAAAAAAAATAATTTCTGTTTCCGGCGTCATACGTGTCGCCGGAAGTTGCGTCATTTTTGACGTTTTTTGCGCCAAAGGTGTCGGCGTTCCGGATGTGGCGTCATTTTTGGCGCCAAAAGAATTTAGGCGCCAAATAATGTGGGCGTCTTTTTTGGCGCTAAAAAATATGGGCATCACTATTGTCTTCACATTATTTAAGTCTCATTATTTATTGCTTCTGGTTGCTAGAAGTTTGTTCACTGGCATTTTTTCCCATTCCTGAAACTGTCATTTAAGGAATTTGATCAATTTTGCTTTATATGTTGTTTCTCCAACATAGGTGTGTCCGGTCCACGGCGTCATCCTTACTTGTGGGATATTCTCTTCCCCAACAGGAAATGGCAAAGAGCCCAGCAAAGCTGGTCATATGATCCCTCCTAGGCTCCGCCTACCCCAGTCATTCTCTTTGCCGTTGCACAGGCAACATCTCCACGGAGATGGCTAAGAGTTTTTTGGTGTTTAAATGTAGTTTTTATTCTTCAATCAAGTGTTTGTTATTTTAAAATAGTGCTGGTATGTACTATTTACTCTGAAACAGAAAAGAGAAGAAGATTTCTGTTTGTGAGAGGAAGATGATTTTAGCAAACGTTACTAAAATCGATTGCTGTTTCCACACAGGACTGTTGAGATGAAGTAACTTCAGTTGGGGGAAGCAGTTGGCAGACTTTTCTGCCTGGGGTATGATGGCCACATTTCTAACACGACTTGGTAATGCTGGAAGGCTGTCATTTTCCCTATGGGGACCGGTAAGCCATTTTCTTAGATTAAGTATAAGAATAAAGGCTTTATAAGGGCTTAAAAAACTGGTAGACATTTTTCTGGGCTAAAACGATTACTTGCTAAGCATATTTGACAGATTATAGCGCTTTATAGTTATTATAATCTTGGGGATTGTTGTTAAAAAACGGCAGGCACTGTATGGACACCTTTTTCAGATGGGGGCCTTCTCTAGTCATAGGCAGAGCCTCATTTCTCCAACATAGGTGTGTCCGGTCCACGGCGTCATCCTTACTTGTGGGATATTCTCTTCCCCAACAGGAAATGGCAAAGAGCCCAGCAAAGCTGGTCACATGATCCCTCCTAGGCTCCGCCTACCCCAGTCATTCTCTTTGCCGTTGTACAGGCAACATCTCCACGGAGATGGCTTAGAGTTTTTTAGAAAAGAGTTCTCTATCCCCGTCAACAAGGGTTCCCTTCTTGGGAACAATTATAGACTCCTTAGAAATGAGGATCTTTCTAACAGAGGCCAGAAAAACAAAACTTCTAGACTCTTGTCGGATGATGGTAGCGGCAATGGACATAGTTCCTTTTGCGCGCATTCATCTAAGACCATTACAACTGTGCATGCTCAGTCAGTGGAATGGGGACTATACAGACTTGTCTCCGAAGATACAAGTAAATCAGAGGACCAGAGACTCACTCCGTTGGTGGCTGTCCCTGGACAATCTGTCACAAGGGATGACGTTCCGCAGACCAGAGTGGGTCATTGTCACGACCGACGCCAGTCTGATGGGCTGGGGCGCGGTCTGGGGATCCCTGAAAGCTCAGGGTCTTTGGTCTCGGGAAGAATCTCTTCTACCGATAAATATTCTGGAGCTGAGAGCGATATTCAATGCTCTCAAGGCTTGGCCTCAGCTAGCGAGGACCAAGTTCATACGGTTCACCCAGCGGTGGGGCATTCCAGACATGGATCTAATGGCCTCTCGTCAGAACTGCAAAGTTCCTTGCTACGGGTCCAGATCCAGGGATCCCAAGGCGGCTCTAGTGGATGCACTAGTAGCACCTTGGACCTTCAAACTAGCTTATGTGTTCCCGCCGTTTCCTCTCATCCCCAGGCTGGTAGCCAGGATCAATCAGGAGAGGGCGTCGGTGATCTTGATAGCTCCTGCGTGGCCACGCAGGACTTGGTATGCAGATCTGGTGAATATGTCATCGGCTCCACCTTGGAAGCTACCTTTGAGACGAGACCTTCTTGTTCAGGGTCCGTTCGAACATCCGAATCTGGTTTCACTCCAGCTGACTGCTTGGAGATTGAACGCTTGATTCTATCGAAGCGAGGATTCTCAGATTCTGTTATTGATACTCTTGTTCAGGCCAGAAAGCCTGTAACTAGAAAGATTTACCACAAGATTTGGAAAAAATATATCTGTTGGTGTGAATCTAAAGGATTCCCTTGGGACAAGGTTAAGATTCCTAAGATTTTATCCTTCCTTCAAGACGGATTAGAAAAAGGATTATCTGCAAGTTCCCTGAAGGGACAGATTTCTGCCTTGTCTGTGTTACTTCACAAAAAGCTGGCAGCTGTGCCAGATGTTCAAGCTTTTGTTCAGGCTCTGGTTAGAATTAAGCCTGTTTACAAACCTTTGACTCCTCCTTGGAGTCTCAATTTAGTTCTTTCAGTTCTTCAGGGGGTTCCGTTTGAACCCTTACATTCCGTTGATATTAAGTTATTATCTTGGAAAGTTTTGTTTTTAGTTGCAATTTCTTCTGCTAGAAGAGTTTCAGAATTATCTGCTCTGCAGTGTTCTCCTCCTTATCTGGTGTTCCATGCAGATAAGGTGGTTTTACGTACTAAACCTGGTTTTCTTCCAAAAGTTGTTTCTAACAAAAACATTAACCAGGAGATTATCGTACCTTCTCTGTGTCCGAAACCAGTTTCAAAGAAGGAACGTTTGTTGCACAATTTGGATGTTGTTCGCGCTCTAAAATTCTATTTAGATGCTACAAAGGATTTTAGACAAACATCTTCCTTGTTTGTTGTTTACTCCGGTAAAAGGAGAGGTCAAAAAGCAACTTCTACCTCTCTCTCCTTTTGGATTAAAAGCATCATCAGATTGGCTTACGAGACTGCAGGACGGCAGCCTCCCGAAAGAATCACAGCTCATTCCACTAGGGCTGTGGCTTCCACATGGGCCTTCAAGAACGAGGCTTCTGTTGATCAGATATGTAGGGCAGCGACTTGGTCTTCACTGCACACTTTTACCAAATTTTACAAGTTTGATACTTTTGCTTCTTCTGAGGCTATTTTTGGGAGAAAGGTTTTGCAAGCCGTGGTGCCTTCCATTTAGGTGACCTGATTTGCTCCCTCCCTTCATCCGTGTCCTAAAGCTTTGGTATTGGTTCCCACAAGTAAGGATGACGCCGTGGACCGGGCACACCTATGTTGGAGAAAACAGAATTTATGTTTACCTGATAAATTACTTTCTCCAACGGTGTGTCCGGTCCACGGCCCGCCCTGGTTTTTTTAATCAGGTCTGATATTTTATTTTCTTTAACTACAGTCACCACGGTACCATATGGTTTCTCCTATGCAAATATTCCTCCTTAACGTCGGTCGAATGACTGGGGTAGGCGGAGCCTAGGAGGGATCATGTGACCAGCTTTGCTGGGCTCTTTGCCATTTCCTGTTGGGGAAGAGAATATCCCACAAGTAAGGATGACGCCGTGGACCGGACACACCGTTGGAGAAAGTAATTTATCAGGTAAACATAAATTCTGTTTTTCGCGCCACTAATGCGCAGTTGTTTTTGGAAGGCAAGGCATGCAGATGCATGTGTGAGGAGCTAAGATCCACTGAAAAAGCTTATAGAAGGCGTCATTTGGTATCTTATTCCCCTCTGGGCTTGGTTGGGTCTCAGCAAAGCAGATTCCTGGGACTGTATAGGGGTTAAATGTAAAAACGGCTCCGGTTCCGTTATTTTAAGGGTTAAAGCTTTCAAATTTGGTGTGCAATACTTTTAAGGCTTTAAGACACTGTGGTGAAATTTTGGTGAATTTTGAACAATTGCTTCATACTTTTTCGCATATTCAGTAATAAAGTGTGTTCTGTTTAAAATTTAAAGTGACAGTAACGGTTTTATTTTAAAACGTTTTTTGTGCTTTGTTGACAAGTTTAAGCCTGTTTAACATGTCTGAACCATCAGATAAACGATGTTCTATATGTATGAAAGCCAATGTGTCTCCCCATTTAAATATATGTGATAATTGTGACATGGTGTCCAAACAAAGTAGGGACAATGATGCCACAGATAATAATAGTGCCCAAGATGATTCTTCAGATGAGGGGAGTAAGCATGGTACTGCATCACCCTCTTCTGTGTCTACACCAGTTTTGCCCACACAAGAGGCCCCTAGTACATCTAGTGCGCCAATACTTATTACTATGCAACAATTAACGGCTGTTATGGATAATTCTATTGCAAATATTTTATCTAAAATGCCTACTTATCAAAGAAAGCGCGATTGCTCTGTTTTAAACACTGAAGAGCAAGAGGACGCTGATGATAACGCTTCTGACATACCCTCACACCAATCTGAAGGGGCCAGGAGGGAGGTTTTGTCTGAGGGAGAAATTTCAGATTCAGGAAAAATTTCTCAACAAGCTGAACCTGATGTTGTAACATTTAAATTTAAATTAGAACATCTCCGCGCACTGCTTAAGGAGGTATTATCTACTCTGGATGATTGTGACAATTTGGTCATTCCAGAGAAATTATGTAAGATGGACAAGTTCCTAGAGGTTCCGGTGCCCCCCAATGTTTTTCCTATACCCAAGCGGGTGGCGGACATAGTAAACAAGGAATGGGAAAGGCCCGGCATACCTTTTGTGCCTCCCCCTATATTTAAGAAATTATTTCCTATAGTCGACCCCAGAAAGGACTTATGGCAGACAGTCCCTAAGGTCGAGGGGGCGGTCTCTACTCTAAACAAACGCACTACTATTCCCATAGAAGATAGTTGTGCTTTTAAAGATCCTATGGATAAAAAATTAGAGGGTTTGCTTAAAAAAATGTTTGTTCAGCAAGGTTACCTTCTTCAACCAATTTCATGCATTGTTCCTGTCACTACGGCAGCGTGTTTCTGGTTCGAAGAACTAGAAAAGTCGCTCAATAAAGAATCTTCGTATGAGGAGGTTATGGACAGAGTTCATGCACTTAAATTGGCTAACTCTTTTATTCTAGATGCCGCTTTGCAATTAGCGAGATTAGCGGCGAAAAATTCAGGGTTTGCTATCGTGGCGCGCAGAGCGCTCTGGCTAAAGTCTTGGTCAGCGGATGTGTCTTCCAAGACAAAATTGCTTAACATCCCTTTCAAGGGCAAAACACTGTTTGGTCCTGATTTGAAAGAGATTATTTCAGACATCACCGGAGGAAAGGGCCACGCCCTTCCTCAGGATAGGTATTTTAAGGCTAGAAATAAGCCTAATTTTCGTCCCTTTCGCAGAAACGGACCAGCCTCTACTTCTACATCCTCTAAGCAAGAGGGTAATACTTCTCAACCCAAACCAGCCTGGAGACCGATGCAAGGCTGGAACAAGGGTAAGCAGGCCAAGAAGCCTGCCACTGCTACCAAAACAGCATGAAGGGATGGCCCCCGATCCGGGACCGGATCTGGTGGGGGGCAGACTTTCTCTCTTTGCTCAGGCCTGGGCAAGAGATGTTCAGGATCCTTGGGCACTAGAAATAGTTTCTCAAGGTTATCTCCTGGAATTCAAGGAACTACCCCCAAGGGGAAGGTTCCACAGGTCTCAATTATCTTCAAACCAAATAAAAAGACAGGCATTCTTACATTGTGTAGAAGACCTGTTAAGGATGGGAGTAATTCATCCAGTTCCAATAAGAGAACAAGGGATGGGGTTTTACTCCAACCTGTTCATAGTTCCCAAAAAAGAGGGAACATTCAGACCAATTCTAGATCTCAAGATCCTAAACAAATTTCTCAGGGTTCCATCGTTCAAAATGGAAACCATTCGAACGATCCTTCCTACCATCCAGGAAGATCAATTTATGACCACGGTGGATTTAAAGGATGCGTACCTCCATATTCCTATCCACAAGGAACATCATCAGTTCCTAAGGTTCGCTTTTCTGGACAAGCATTACCAGTTTGTGGCACTTCCATTCGGATTAGCCACTGCTCCGAGAATTTTCACAAAGGTACTAGGGTCCCTTCTAGCGGTTCTAAGACCAAGGGGCATTGCAGTAGTACCGTACTTGGACGACATCCTGATTCAAGCGTCGTCAAGCGCCTAGCCTTTCTCAGATCTCACGGATGGAAAGTAAACATAGAAAAAAGTTCTCTTTCCCCGTCAACAAGAGTTCCCTTCTTGGGAACAATAATAGACTCCTTAGAAATGAGAATTTTTCTGACAGAGGTCAGAAAATCAAAACTTCTAAGCTCTTGTCAAGTTCTTCATTCTGTTCTTCGTCCTTCCATAGCGCAGTGCATGGAAGTAATAGGATTGATGGTTGCAGCAATGGACATAGTTCCTTTTGCACGAATTCATCTAAGACCATTACAACTGTGCATGCTCAGACAGTGGAATGGGGATTATACAGACTTGTCTCCGACGATTCAAGTAGATCAAAGGACCAGAGATTCACTCCGTTGGTGGCTAATCCTGGACAACCTGTCACAGGGAATGAGCTTCCGCAGACCAGAGTGGGTCATTGTCACGACCGACGCCAGTCTGGTGGGCTGGGGCGCGGTCTGGGAACCCCTGAAAGCTCAGGGTCTATGGTCTCGGGAAGAATCTCTTCTCCCGATAAACATTCTGGAACTGAGAGCGATATTCAATGCTCTCAAAGCTTGGCCTCATCTAGCAAAGGCCAAATTCATAAGGTTTCAATCAGACAACATGACGACAGTTGCATATATCAACCATCAGGGGGGAACAAGGAGTTCCCTGGCGATGGAGGAAGTGACCAAGATAATTCAATGGGCGGAGGATCACTCCTGCCACTTGTCTGCAATCCACATCCCAGGAGTGGAAAATTGGGAAGCGGATTTTCTGAGTCGTCAGACATTCCATCCGGGGGAGTGGGAACTCCACCCGGAAATCTTTGCCCAAATAACTCTATGGGGCATTCCAGACATGGATCTGATGGCGTCTCGTCAGAACTTCAAGGTTCCTTGTTACGGGTCCAGATCCAGGGATCCCAAGGCGACTCTAGTGGATGCACTAGTAGCACCTTGGACCTTCAACCTAGCTTATGTTTTCCCACCGTTTCCTCTCATTCCCAGGCTGGTAGCCAGGATCAACCAGGAGAGGGCTTCGGTGATCTTGATAGCTCCTGCGTCGCCACGCAGGACTTGGTATGCAGACCTGGTGAATATGTCATCGGCTCCACCATGGAAGCTACCTTTGAGACAGGACCTTCTTGTTCAAGGTCCATTCGAACATCCGAATCTGGTTTCTCTCCAACTGACTGTTTGGAGATTGAACGCTTGATTTTATCAAAGCGTGGGTTTTCAGATTCTGTAATTGATACTCTGATTCAGGCTAGAAAGCCTGTGACTAGAAAAATTTACCATAAGATATGGAAAAAATATATCTGTTGGTGTGAATCTAAAGGATTCCCGTGGAACAAGATAAAGATTCCTAGGATTTTATCCTTTCTACAAGAGGGTTTGGAGAAGGGATTATCTGCAAGTTCTCTGAAGGGATAGATTTCTGCGTTATCTGTTTTACTTCACAAAAGGCTGGCAGCTGTGCCAGACGTTCAAGCGTTTGTTCAGGCTCTGGTTAGAATCAAGCCTGTTTACAGACCTTTGACTCCTCCCTGGAGTCTTAATCTAGTTCTTTCAGTTCTTCAAGGGGTTCCGTTTGAACCCTTACATTCCGTAGATATTAAGTTATTATCTTGGAAAGTTTTGTTTTTGGTTGCAATTTCTTCTGCTAGAAGAGTTTCTGAGTTATCTGCGCTGCAGTGTTCTCCGCCCTATCTGGTGTTCCATGCAGATAAGGTGGTTTTGCGTACTAAGCCTGGTTTTCTTCCGAAAGTTGTTTCCAACAAGAATATTAACCAGGAGATAGTTGTACCTTCTTTGTGCCCGAATCCAGTTTCAAAGAAGGAACGTTTGTTACACAATTTGGACGTAGTCCGTGCTCTAAAATTCTATTTAGAGGCCACTAAAGATTTCAGACAAACTTCTTCTTTGTTTGTTGTCTATTCTGGTAAAAGGAGAGGTCAAAAAGCAACTTCTACCTCTCTTTCCTTTTGGCTTAAAAGCATTATCCGTTTGGCTTATGAGACTGCCGGACGGCAGCCTCCTGAAAGAATCACAGCTCACTCCACTAGGGCTGTGGCTTCCACATGGGCCTTCAAGAACGAGGCTTCTGTTGACCAGATTTGTAAGGCAGCGACTTGGTCTTCACTGCACACTTTTGCCAAATTTTACAAATTTGATACTTTTGCTTCTTCAGAGGCTATTTTTGGGAGAAAGGTTTTGCAAGCCGTGGTGCCTTCCATTTAGGTGACCTGATTTGCTCCCTCCCTTCATCCGTGTCCTAAAGCTTTGGTATTGGTTCCCACAAGTAAGGATGACGCTGTGGACCGGACACACCTATGTTGGAGAAAACAGAATTTATGCTTACCTGATAAATTACTTTCTCCAACGGTGTGTCCGGTCCACGGCCCGCCCTGGTTTTTTTAATCAGGTCTGATGAATTATTTTCTCTAACTACAGTCACCACGGTATCATATGGTTTCTCCTATGCATATTTCCTCCTGTACGTCGGTCGAATGACTGGGGTAGGCGGAGCCTAGGAGGGATCATATGACCAGCTTTGCTGGGCTCTTTGCCATTTCCTGTTGGGGAAGAGAATATCCCACAAGTAAGGATGACGCCGTGGACCGGACACACCGTTGGAGAAAGTAATTTATCAGGTAAGCATAAATTCTGTTTTTTTCTATTACATATTGCAAGATGTCCCAGATTGACACTGAGTCAGAAGATACTTCTGGAAAAACGCTGCCTGGTGCTGGATCGACCAAAGTTAAGTGTATCTGCTGTAAACTTGTGGTATCTGTTCCTCCAGCTGTTGTTTGTAATGAATGTCATGACAAACTTGTTAACGCAGATAATATTTCCTTTAGTAATGTTACATTACCTGTTGCTGTTCCGTCAACATCTAATACTCAGAGTGTTCCTGTTAACATTAAGAGATTTTGTTTCTAAATCCATTAAGAAGGCCATGTCTGTTATTCCTCCTTCTAGTAAACATAAAAGGTCTTTTAAAACTTCTCATTTTTCAGATTAAATTTTTTTTTTTTTTTTTTTTTTTGTCACACTATTAAATGTATATCTTTAATAAAGCAAATAGTTATTTTACTTACAGGAGCTTTAGAAGTAAAATACAAATTGTACAGTTCCAGTTTATAAGTGTTAACTATAAACAAGAAGCATTGCAATAGAAGGGTTACGCTTGAGAAGCACCAAACCCCTGCACTTGGCAGTGTAATTGACCAAGTGAAATTGTATGGCAAGACGTCTTTGCCAAGTGCAACCCGGTATATAAATGACCAGTGTTCAGAACAATTGGAAGCAGAAAAACATAGCACCTACATGGTCAAAGCTTTAACGTATAAAAATGGTTTCAAATTTCAGTTTCCACACATTTAATTTAGAAGACTCCAAAATACAAGTAAAAAATATATATAACCTGCGTACATTGGGTTGGCACTTTGAAACATTGGTTTTCATACAAATATATATGTCTATTGGAACGAAGACCATAGTTCTGACAAAATAAGGGCTGTTAAGTGCAAAAGTTGGTGGGTTCAGTATTTGAAGAACAGTTTTTTATTCAGCATCTGGAAACTGAAAGAAAACCATTTGTAAATTCTAAACAACCACTAGACTTTTTTTTTAAAACTTTTTTTTTTTTTGTAGCAGATCTTCAAAACAAGTAGTACAGAAGTTGTAAGACAAATTACAGACAAAAGCAACACACTGATTGTGCAGAACACATCACTAGAAAAGTCTATTTACAGCAAACAAGTCTCTGTAAACATGGTAAGCGTGACATTTTGGGGGAAATCTGGCGCAGTATAAATACAGGCAACCTTGGCTTCCTCACTTAACATGAAAGATAACATTCCGGGCCCGCCGCCAAATCTATTACTGTACAAACAAGTAAAATGAAAGGGGTTGAATGCCCCATTTTTATATATTTTTTTAAAATAGTTTAGTGTTTTATACATATTTTTTGGTATAATTAGATAAACTTTAAGTCGGTAAAAAAACAAACAAAAAAACAAAACATGGAACTGAAAAATGTGCTTTACCATCTCCATTCAAAAAAAACAAAAGTCTATATGGCAATACACTTCAGCAAAACAACTTGTTACTCATATTGAGTTAACATATATTAGTGATAACAATTTAATAAAATACAAAAATAAGGTTAATACTGTCAATACTTTATGTAATAGAAAATATTGGATTTAAATGTTAAACTTCTTCGAAAGATGAAATGACATTTTGTTTTCAATACATATAAACTATATATAGTATATTCTGTAACCTCATTTAAGGTACAATGGGATATCTGTACATATTCTATTTAAATTTACTTTTAAGCACCATTTGCATTTTCTAGATCAACTTTGGTTGGAAGAAAATTCCTAATTCCACAGGTTGTTCAGGTCCAATGGCACATCTAATATGACATTATGCTCAGTTCATTAAAAAATATAGTTTTCCATTTAAACTAATTGCTACTCTCAAACTTTTGATATTTCTGAGCCAGCTCATTTTATTTTATATTTTTACTCCAGAAGAATTGTGAAATAGGTACTCTTTAGGAGTCCTGTGTGCATAATGCCTTTGGCCAAAGAGAACAATATCAAATGTACATATAAAAATGAGATACAAAAGATAAGGAGATTTATTTTTAAATCTCCTAGGGAAGGAGAGATTGATGGTGTATGAGCTGGAATAGATGCAGGAACCTGCCATTCACAATCACATTGCACAAGTGGATATTTCAATCACAAAAAAAGCTAAATAATAAAAAAATCTAGACTTTTCCCATAGCCGTTGGGAAGGTAGGTTGCTTTTTTTCCTATGTTAAGAAAAGAAAAAAATATTTCCTATATCAGGCGCTTCAGACATTGATCTCTGTGGTTACAAAGGTGTATTAGTTTATAATAAAAGTCAAACTTATCTTGAGGTCCACGGGTATAGATCATGGCCCCTCAAACTAGATAATGTAAGTAATAATTGTGCAGATTACTGTGTAAAAATGTTTGCCATCGTCAGATACAGATGTTTGGAAGTGTCTTATAAACCAAAGACAACTTCCTAAAAGGGACATTGCATTAAAAAAAAAAATCTGCATATGAAAGAGTAGCATTTCAACCGGTTAACATTATTGTTTTTTAACATATAAATTGTTTCATTTTAAAAGTAAAAATAAGTGCATATTTGAGCACAAATAAGAGTGCTAACTGGCTGGTAAGGACAACTCCCACAGCTTTACTGATTAGCTGTCACATACACAGCACAAGATGTATTTATTTACAGAAAAGAAAAATGTGTTAAATGCCCTCTTTTAAATTTAACAAAAATGTCCCTTTAAGCCTTTGAAATTACATGGTATAAAACTTAAACTGTAAAGGCCTGTATAAGATAATATTTTTAACTGTGCAACCACTACCTGGTGATACACTTAAAGTACACAAAAAAATAGGACATCCCATATAAGGCATTGATAGTATGTTTTAGAAACTGTTTTCTAAAAGTGCTGGCAACAGATTTAATTGATGCAGTCACACTTCTACTTAATATAAGACATGGCAAGCTGAGATGCAAACGGGCTTGTAAAATCTGTAGTGTTTTAATGGCACAGAATACAAGGTCTGAAACTCCACCAAAGCCAACACAAAATGACTTGCACATTCTCAGCCACTTATCACAGTAGAGACCTCATTATACACGTTTTACTTTTGCTTGTGTCATGTTTTAATTACACAATAAAGCAAAATAAAGCTTTTAACAGTCATGACCCGATCTGTTGTAAAATAAGGATTAGGTTATATAATATTCTATGGCAAAAAACATACTGTTGCTCCTGCTACTAAAGCAGCAAGAAACTGGTGACATCAAGGACATAAAAGACCATTGCATTTGCTGTATTTGTGAAACAGGAATAGTCTAATAATTATTGTGCTAATATTTAAGCACAGCATAAAAAAAGTAAAATAAGAATCAACAACAAATATTCTGGTCTTTTCAGATGAATTTTTAAATGAACATCATCATTCTGATTCTGATAATGGTTCCTCTGGTTCAGAGGATTCTGTCTCAGAGGTTGATGCTGATAAATCTTCATATTTATTCAAAATGGAATTTATTCGTTCTTTACTTAAAGAAGTCTTAATTGCATTAGAAATGGAGGATTCTGTTCCTCTTGATACTAAATCTAAACGTTTAAATAAGATTTTTAAATCTCCTGTAGTTATTCCAGAAGTTTTTCCTGTCCCTGATGCTATTTCTGAAGTAATCTCCAGGGAATGGAATAATTTGGGTAATTCATTTACTCCTTCTAAAAGTTTTAAGCAATTATATCCTGTGCCATCTGACAGATTAGAGTTTTGGGACAAAATCCCTAAAGTTGATGGGGCTATCTCTACTCTTTCTAAACGTACTACTATTCCTACGGCAGATAGTACTTCCTTTAAGGATCCTTTAGATAGGAAGATTGAATCCTTTCTAAGAAAAGCTTACTTATGTTCAGGTAATCTTCTTAGACCAGCTATATCTTTAGCGGATGTTGCTGCAGCTTCAACTTTTTGGTTAGAAGCTTTAGCGCAACAAGTAACAGATCATAATTCTCATACCATTGTTAATCTTCTTCAACATGCTAATAACTTTATTTGTAATGCCATCTTTGATATCATTAGAGTTGATGTCAGGTATATGTCTCTAGCTATTTTAGCTAGAAGAGCTTTATGGCTTAAAACTTGGAATGCTGATATGTCTTCTAAGTCAACTTTGCTTTCCCTTTCTTTCCAGGGTAATAAATTATTTGGTTCTCAGTTGGATTCTATTATCTCAACTGTTACTGGAGGGAAAGGAACTTTTTTACCACAGGATAAAAAATCTAAAGGTAAATTTAGGTCTAATAATCGTTTTTGTTCCTTTCGTCACAATAAGGAACAAAAGCCTGATCCTTCACCCACAGGAGCGGTATCAGTTTGGAAACCATCTCCAGTCTGGAATAAATCCAAGCCTTTTAGAAAACCAAAGCCAGCTCCTAACTCCACATGAAGGTACGGCCCTCATTCCAGCCCAGCTGGTAGGGGGCAGATTACGTTTTTTCAAAGAAATTTGGATCAATTCAATTCACAATCTTTGGATTCAGAACATTGTTTCAGAAGGGTACAGAATTGGCTTCTAGATAAGGCCTCCTGCAAAGAGATTTTTTCTTTCCCGTGTCCCAGTAAATCCAGCGAAAGCTCAAGCATTTCTGAAATGTGTTTCAGATCTAGAGTTGGCTGGAGTAATTATGCCAGTTCCAGTCCTGGAACAGGGGCTGGGGTTTTATTCAAATCTCTTCATTGTACCAAAGAAGGAGAATTCCTTCAGACCAGTTCTGGATCTAAAAATATTGAATCGTTATGTAAGGATACCAACATTCAAAATGGTAACTATAAGGACTATCCTGCCTTTTGTTCAGCAAGGGCATTATATGTCCACAATAGATTTACAGGATGCATATCTGCATATTCCGATTCATCCAGATCACTATCAGTTTCTGAGATTCTCTTTCCTAGACAAGCATTACCAGTTTGTGGCTCTGCCGTTTGGCCTAGCAACAGCTCCAAGAATTTTTACAAAGGTTCTCAGTGCCCTTCTGTCTGTAATCAGAGAACAGGGTATTGTGGTATTTCCTTATTTGGACGATATCTTGGTACTTGCTCAGTCTTCACATTTAGCAGAATCTCATACGAATCGACTTGTGTTGTTTCTTCAAGATCATGGTTGGAGGATCAATTTACCGAAAAGTTCATTGATTCCTCAGACAAGGGTAACCTTTTTAGGTTTCCAGATAGATTCAGCGTCCATGACTCTGTCTCTGACAGACAAGAGACGTCTAAAATTGATCTCAGCTTGTCGAAACCTTCAATCACAATCATTCCCTTCGGTAGCCTTATGCATGGAAATTCTAGGTCTTATGACTGCTGCATCGGACGCGATCCCCTTTGCTCGTTTTCACATGCGACCTCTTCAGCTCTGTATGCTGAACCAGTGGTGCAGGGATTACACAAAGATATCTCAATTAATATCTTTAAAACCAATTGTACGACACTCTCTGACGTGGTGGACAGATCACCATTGTTTAGTTCAAGGGGCTTCTTTTGTTCTTCCGACCTGGACTGTAATTTCAACAGATACAAGTCTGACAGGTTGGGGAGCTGTTTGGGGGTCTCTGACAGCACAAGGGGTTTGGGAATCTCAGGAGGTGAGATTACCAATCAATATTTTGGAACTCCGTGCAATTTTCAGAGCTCTTCAGTCATGGCCTCTTCTAAAGAGAGAATCGTTCATTTGTTTTCAGACAGACAATGTCACAACTGTGGCATACATCAATCATCAAGGAGGGACTCACAGTCCTCTGGCTATGAAAGAAGTATCTCGAATACTGGTATGGGCGGAATCCAGCTCCTGTCTAGTTTCTGCAGTTCATATCCCAGGTATAGACAATTGGGAAGCGGATTATCTCAGTCGCCAAACGTTACATCCGGGCGAATGGTCTCTTCACCCAGAGGTATTTCTTCAGATTGTTCAAATGTGGGGACTTCCAGAAATAGATCTGATGGCTTCTCATCTAAACAAGAAACTTCCCAGGTATCTGTCCAGATCCAGGGATCCTCAGGCAGAAGCAGTGGATGCATTGTCACTTCCTTGGAAGTATCATCCTGCCTATCTCTTTCCGCCTCTAGTTCTTCTTCCAAGAGTAATCTCCAAGATTCTAAAGGAATGCTCGTTTGTTCTGCTGGTGGCTCCAGCATGGCCTCACAGGTTTTGGTATGCGGATCTTGTCCGGATGGCCTCTTGCCAACCGTGGACTCTTCCGTTAAGACCAGACCTTCTGTCGCAAGGTCCTTTTTTCCATCAGGATCTCAAATCCTTAAATTTAAAGGTATGGAGATTGAACGCTTGATTCTTAGTCAAAGAGGTTTCTCTGACTCTGTGATTAATACTATGTTACAGGCTCGTAAATCTGTATCTAGGAAGATAGTCCTAGATAGTCTGGAAGACTTACATTACTTGGTGTCTTTCTCATCATTTTTCCTGGCATTCTTTTAGAATTCCGAGAATTTTACAGTTTCTTCAGGATGGTTTGGATAAAGGTTTGTCTGCAAGTTCCTTGAAAGGACAAATCTCTGCTCTTTCTGTTCTTTTTCACAGAAAGATTGCTAATCTTCCTGATATTCGTTGTTTTGTACAAGCTTTGGTTCATATAAAACCTGTCATTAAGTCAATTTCTCCTCCTTGGAGTTTGAATTTGGTTCTGGGGGCTCTTCAATCTCCTCCGTTTGAACCTATGCATTCATTGGACATTAAATTACTTTCTTGGAAAGTTTTGTTTCTTTTGGCCATCTCTTCTGCTAGAAGGGTTTCTGAATTATCTGCTCTTTCTTGTGAGTCTCCTTTTCTGATTTTTCATCAGGATAAGGCGGTGTTGCGAACTTCTTTTAAATTTTTACCTAAGGTTGTGAATTCTAACAACATTAGTAGAGAAATTGTGGTTCCTTCATTATGTCCTAATCCTAAGAATTCTAAGGAGAAATCATTGCATTATTTGGATGTAGTTAGAGCTTTGAAATATTATGTTGAAGCTACTAAGAATTTCCGAAAGACTTCTAGTCTATTTGTTATCTTTTCCGGTTCTAGGAAAGGTCAGAAGGCCTCTGCCATTTCTTTGTCATCTTGGTTAAAATCTTTAATTCATCATGCCTATGTCGAGTCGAGTAAAACTCCGCCTCAAAGGATTACAGCTCATTCTACTAGGTCAGTTTCTACTTCCTGGGCGTTTAGGAATGAAGCTTCGGTTGATCAGATTTGCAAAGCAGCAACTTGGTCTTCTTTGCATACTTTTACTAAATTCTACCATTTTGATGTGTTTTTTTCTTCTGAAGCAGTTTTTGGTAGAAAAGTACTTCAGGCAGCTGTTTCAGTTTGATTCTTCTGCTTATAATTTCAGTTTTTTTCATTATAAGATTTAAACTTTATTTTGGGTGTGGATTATTTTCTTGCGTGGAAGATCCACATCTTGGGTAGTCATTATCCCATACGTCACTAGCTCATGGACTCTTGCTAATTACATGAAAGAAAACATAATTTATGTAAGAACTTACCTGATAAATTAATTTCTTTCATATTAGCAAGAGTCCATGAGGCCCACCCTTTTTGTGGTGGTTATGATTTTTTTGTATAAAGCACAATTATTCCAATTCCTTATTTTTTATGCTTTCGCACTTTTTTTCTTATCACCCCACTTCTTGGCTATTCGTTAAACTGATTTGTGGGTGTGGTGAGGGGTGTATTTATAGGCATTTTGAGGTTTGGGAAACTTTGCCCCTCCTGGTAGGAATGTATATCCCATACGTCACTAGCTCATGGACTCTTGCTAATATGAAAGAAATTAATTTATCAGGTAAGTTCTTACATAAATTAGGTTTTATTTTACAGGCAACTTTTTGTATTTATTTTAACTAGGTAGAATAGTTATTAAATAGTTATTAACTATTTAATAACTACCTAGCTAAAATAAGTACAAAATTACCTGTAAAATAAAACCTAACCTAAGTTACAATTACACCTAACACTACACTATCATTAAACTAAGTACCTAAACTACCTACAATTAATTACAATTAAATTAAATAAACTAAATTACGGGGGGAAAAAACCACTAAATTACAGAAAATAAAAAATAATTACAAGAATTTTAAACTAATTACACCTAATCTAATCCCCCTAATAAAATAAAAAAGCCCCCCAAAATAATAAAATTTCCCTACCCTATACTAAATTACAAATAGCCCTTAAAAGGGCCTTTTGCGGGGCATTGCCCCAAAGTAATCAGCTCTTTTACCTGTTAAAAAAAAAAAAAATACCCCCCCCCCAACATTACAACCCACCACCCACACACCCCTACTCTAAAACCCACCCAATCCCCCTTAAAAAAACTACTAACCCCCTGAAGATCACCCTACCTTGAGCCGTCTTCACCCAGCCGGGCACAAGTGGTCCTTCAGAGGGTCCAAAGTCTTCATCCGATCGGGGCAGAAGAGGTCATCCAGACGGCAGAAGGCTTCATCCAGGCTGCATCTTCTATCTTCATCCTTCCGGAGCGGGTCCATCTTCAATCCAGCCGACGCGGCGCATCCTCTTCAAACGAAGTCCTAACGAAGAATGAAGGTTCCTTTAAATGACGTCATCCAAGATGGGGTCCCTTGAATTTTGATTGGCTGATAGAATCCTATCAGCCAATCGGAATTAAGGTAGGAAAAATCCTATCGGATGATGCTATCAGCCAATAGGATTGACCTTGCATTCTATTGGCTGATTGGAACAGCCAAATGAATGCGAGGTCAATCCTATTGGCTGATTGGATCAGCCAATCAGATTGCACTTCAATCCGATTGGCTGATTACATCAGCCAATAGGATTTTTCCTACCTTAATTCCCAGAGGTCCCAACGCTGCTTTTTAAGGCTAACACCAAACTCGTAATCTAGGCGTAAGTGAAGCCAGGAGGGACATACCTTTTAAGGTTAATGTCTTTTTTTGTACTGATTACTACTGATCAAACTGGTGTGGAGCCTGGTGCAGATATCTTACATGAATACAAAAACCGTGTATGACTCTCACCAACTGACATGAAGAATGTTAATCATGTGGAATAAGGAGCTAATTTCCTTTAACATGTCTATGCTTTTTAAGGCTCTAAACAATGCATTCCATATTTGAGCCTGCTGCAACTTAAAGGGATAGGAAAGTCAAAATGAATCTTGCATGATTCAGATAGAGCGTGTAATTTTAACACCATTTGAAATTCACTTCTATTTTCAAATGTGCTTTGTTCTTTTGGTTTCCCTTGTTGAAAAAGAATACACTCATATCCTACACTAGTGGGATCTGCTGCTAATTGGTGCCTGCAAACATTTCTCTGATTGGCTGACTAGATGTGTTCATCTTGCTGCCCGTAGTGCAATGCTATTCCTTCAGCAAAGGATAACAAGAGAACAAAGCAATTTTGATAATGGACGTAAATTGGAAAGTTGTTTAAAAACAGCAATTATCAATTTTCCTCCTCACATATCTATTTTTGTCAGACAAGGTTCAACCTGGAAAAAAAAAAGTTCCCAGCCAAAGTGTTTGTTTTTTTTGAAAGAGAATACAAAATGATCTACATATTTCAGCTAGTTCAGTGAACCAGATTTCTTCAAAGCTTCTCATTTCATACGTAGATGAGTTTTATATAAAAGTTGTCCTTCGTAGTAGCAGATATATCCTATTCAATACTTTATTTATCAGTGTTTTGTTATCCCATGCTCAGGGTTTGTCTGGTTGCATTTAACTTTGAAAATTGGCAAAGTATGTCATATCCTGGGGATCTATAGGGTCCAGTCTATAGGAGAGCTACCCTTTAATAAACTCTGTGGTTTAAGTTGACGTCAGAATCCAGCACCCCAGAATGGAAGCAGCATTACAATATTGCTTTATACATGGATAACTTAGTATGTATCATTGATTACTTATATTTAGACTTAGGGCACTCAGTCTTTAACTTCCTGAATATCTCAGAGGAGCTAAAGCTTGTTCTATAAGTTTGCATTACTTGAAACCATGAAACAAATATTTCTTCTTAAAGGGGCAGTATACACCAATTTTCATTTAACTGCATGTAAAATAGATATTACTATATATAAAAAAAATAATATGCACAGATACTGATATAAAAATTCAGTATAAAACCAAAAGGTGTGCAACAGGTGCACCAGACGGAAAACCCTTAGGAGGCACTCTCTTTAAATGAAATTAATAAAAAAATATATAGTAAAAAAATAATGATGGTAATACAAAATATCCAAAAATATGTCCATGCAACTAATCCTCTAGCAATCAATAGGGTTAAGGCTGCTCTTTGTCAAAAGGATGGTCTAAAACACAATAACACAAAGCCGCCCAATGGCCTAGTACAGCAATAACAATTTGATAAAATATAGTATCAAAGCAACTCACAATGGAAGGGCACCTGCTAGGTGCGGGATACACAGGCTGGAATTTCTCAGTAGTCCAGCAAATGGGCACTGGCAAGTCTGGGAATTTGATTGTAGAAAGCTCTCAAATCCTAAATACAGGGAGTGCAGAATTATTAGGCAAATGAGTATTTTGACCACATCATCCTCTTTATGCATGTTGTCTTACTCCAAGCTGTATAGGCTCGAAAGCCTACTACCAATTAAGCATATTAGGTGATGTGCATCTCTGTAATGAGAAGGGGTGTGGTCTAATGACATCAACACCCTATATCAGGTGTGCATAATTATTAGGCAACTTCCTTTCCTTTGGCAAAATGGGTCAAAAGAAGGACTTGACAGGCTCAGAAAAGTCAAAAATAGTGAGATATCTTGCAGAGGGATGCAGCACTCTTAAAATTGCAAAGCTTCTGAAGCGTGATCATCGAACAATCAAGCGTTTCATTCAAAATAGTCAACAGGGTCGCAATAAGCGTGTGGAAAAACCAAGGCGCAAAATAACTGCCCATGAACTGAGAAAAGTCAAGCGTGCAGCTGCCAAGATGCCACTTGCCACCAGTTTGGCCATATTTCAGAGCTGCAACATCACTGGAGTGCCCAAATGCACAAGGTGTGCAATACTCAGAGACATGGCCAAGGTAAGAAAGGCTGAAAGACGACCACCACTGAACAAGACACACAAGCTGAAACGTCAAGACTGGGCCAAGAAATATCTCAAGACTGATTTTTCTAAGGTTTTATGGACTGATGAAATGAGAGTGAGTCTTGATGGGCCAGATGGATGGGCCCGTGGCTGGATTGGTAAAGGGCAGAGAGCTCCAGTCTGACTCAGACGCCAGCAAGGTGGAGGTGGAGTACTGGTTTGGGCTGGTATCATCAAAGATGAGCTTGTGGGGCCTTTTCGGGTTGAGGATGGAGTCAAGCTCAACTCCCAGTCCTACTGCCAGTTTCTGGAAGACACCTTCTTCAAGCAGTGGTACAGGAAGAAGTCTGCATCCTTCAAGAAAAACAGGATTTTCATGCAGGACAATGCTCCATCACACGCGTCCAAGTACTCCACAGCGTGGCTGGCAAGAAAGGGTATAAAAGAAGAAAATCTAATGACATGGCCTCCTTGTTCACCTGATCTGAACCCCATTGAGAACCTGTGGTCCATCATCAAATGTGAGATTTACAAGGAGGGAAAACAGTACACCTCTCTGAACAGTGTCTGGGAGGCTGTGGTTGCTGCTGCACGCAATGTTGATGGTGAACAGATCAAAACACTGACAGAATCCATGGATGGCAGGCTTTTGAGTGTCCTTGCAAAGAAAGGTGGCTATATTGGTCACTGATTTGTTTTTGAATGTCAGAAATGTATATTTGTAAATGTTGAGATGTTATATTGGTTTCACTGGTAAAAATAAATAATTGAAATGGGTATATATTTGTTTTTTGTTAAGTTGCCTAATAATTATGCACAGTAATAGTCACCTGCACACACAGATATCCCCCTAAAATAGCTATAACTAAAAACAAACTAAAAACTACTTCCAAAACTATTCAGCTTTGATATTAATGAGTTTTTTGGGTTCAATGAGAACATGGTGGTTGTTCAATAATAAAATTAATCCTCAAAAATACAACTTGCCTAATAATTCTGCACTCCCTGTAAGGGAGATGCAAACAAACATATCCCAGCACAGCAACAGCCAGAAATGGTCTAATGGTGAATCAGAATACTCACAATTAAAGTGCACCTATAGAGGTGCTAACCAAAAACCAGACCAGGACTTTGCAGCCGCCCGGCAGACTGTCTCTCAGGAATAAACTGGAACTTATCCAAATAATGAGTAAGATTGAAAATAGAAATAAAAAGCAAGTGTTGATAAGAAAGATATTTTAATATAAAATACAGCGGCGCATTTCTCAGGCTAATACAATGGTATACAAACAACACTTGTTAGTTTTAAAACCCTAACCTCTGCAGTGATTGATCCCATAATAATGGGATCCACCTGTTTCACAGCATTTTACTATGTGCACCAGACATACAGAGAAACGACAAATGACAAACGCCTAAGCTACATATACAATGTAAATAAATTCATAGTGTAAAAACTATACATTGTTAACAGAAATATGCATTCAAAGAATGATGCAAACTGTGGATATATCCCACTGGGACCACCCCATGATTGGTATACAAATGTGCGATAATCAATAAGATCCCCTATTATTTTAATAATATTATACACTAAATATATGTGTATCAACTCAATATATCCTAAACAGAGGCAAAAGGAAGTATAAATAAGTGTATGGATGATTAAATATATCAAGCCGAACTCAATGCAACAAGTGACGTCTGCAATCAACTCCCCTTGGCAAGTAGGGGGAGGGCCGCAGACGTCATGTAACTATAGTAACCGTGGAAACAATGTCACAACACCTTTGCTGTGTAATCAAGTACAGCATAACTTTTTTCTTTTAGCCTATTAAATTAACACTGTCAATAGTTTACATAAAGGAAATTGTGCAGATACTGACATTAAATTGTGCAATATAATGTGCTAAAAGGAATAAATATGATTAAAGTATAATAAAAGGTAGGTCTGTGACATTAATTCCAAAGGCGAGCAATGTGATACTAGTGATAACTGTAGCAGCGCTTACGACCCACTAGTATGTAATCTGGGACTGCATAATTTTTTTTTTCCTTTTTCCGACCTGGTATATTAAAGTGGCACTATCAATAGTTTACAAAAAGAAAAGAAGAAGAATGTGCAAATACTGACGTTAATATTGTGCATTATAATGTGGAGATAGAAATATGAGGGTTGCTCTGTGTTGGTGCTTGGGCGCCTTTGTGTTATTGTCTTTTTTTTTTTTTTTTTTAAACTTACTTACAAGCTTCCAATTTAGCACTGCTGATGAGATTAGCCTGGGGCACCTACTGAAAGGGGCTGAGAGCAAACCCCCCCTCCCCTTGCGTATTAAAATACCCTTTATACAAACAGAAGCAATCTGACATCTGTATACATCAGTATACATCTAAAACTTTGGGGCTTGGTTAGGAGTCTGAAAATCAGCACAATGTTATTTAAAAATAAGCAAAACTATACATTTGTTTACAAAAACACACCCAGATGGGCTATATAAGTGGATCACCTACAAAACATTTATGCAAAGAAAAATCTAGTGTACAATGTCCGTTTAAGACTTCTGCAATAGTATAGTAGTACAGACTTGGCTGTATACATTTTTGAAGCACATTTAACATTTGTCCTTGTTTTAACCACCCTTGTCAGCAGGTTTAGTTCTTAATTTATCTTGGCCTTACTCTAAGCCAACTCCAGAAAGTGAAATCACTCTAAGATTTCCACATCTGGCTCTGCTCCCTAAGTAGCACTCACCAAGAATCCCTCCCTTTTAATGTTTTGATCCATTGATATTGCTTTCCTCTGAATGGAAAACAAAGCACACTACCTGAAATGGGAGGGGCTTTGTGTTGCTGTCATTCTCCAGTGCGGATTATTACTTAGGAAACTAAGCTGTTTTTTTATATTGAAACTGTGACAAGGTTATAAACAGATAATTATTTCTGTACAATTAAAGGAATATGAAACCCATTTTTTCTCTTTCATGATTCAGATAGAGCATGTAATTTTAAGCAACTTTCTAATTTACTCCTATTATCAATTTTTCATCGTTCTCTTGGTATCTTTACCAATGTAAGCTTAGGTGCCGGATCATTTTTGTTTCAGAACCCTGGGTAGCGCTTGCTGATTGGTGGTTACATTGAGGATAATAGGAGTAAATTAGAGCATGCAATTTTAAGCAACTTTCTATCTGAAACATGAACGAAATTGGGTTTCATATCCCTTTAACTGTAAATCACTTCCATACAATTCTTGACTCAATCAATATTTTTTCTTTTCTTTACAGGGCAATTTACAGCTGTTGCAAAGCTGCTTGGCCGTGTTAAACGGTAAACCGTGAAGCACAGTCCCGTCCATCCTTCCTTTCCTCCTATAAAAAAAAAAATAGGCCCTCCTTCCACGTCCTAAAGCTGCCACGACTTTATGGATTGGATTTAATGGGTATTCTTAGCTCACCTGAGGATGAACTAATGCACAGTACATGGGCTGTCTCCGTGAATGAAGCAACAGTGTGCTTCGGAGCCCACACTTGTATCCACTTGTATCTTTATTTAGTTATCGTATGCTCTTTCATACTTCACAGATTAAAACAAAATTACCATTTTTTTGGTGAAAATAGTCAATTAAAGGCTTTTCTTGTTATGAACTGTATTACATAATGCTGCCAATCATATTTACATATGAATATTAATCTTGGATGATATTCAACATTCACGGTTCGAAAGGATTTAATATTGTCATTAGTTGTTTGCGTCTTATGTATTGTCCAAGTTTCATGTAACGATTTTTTTAAACATCTCATTTCTTGATTTACTGAACTATATTTTTTTTTATCAAACATTTCTTAGATATTCCATAGCGCTCAAATTTATCTTTTTAAATTTAAGTTCCTAAAGCTAATGCATCAATATGTTTGCCTTAACTTGTAGACTTCTCAAATATTGTAAAATAAACTGTGAATCCAATGATTTTTAACTTATGTTGTCCTTGTGTTCTTGTTTTTGTGTATTTTATTATGGTTTATTTTTTCATATTTTATATACAATAGTCCTTTCCAAGCCATCAGAATTATCATGCAAAATTGACTTTTCAATTTACATCCATCATTAAATTGTGCAGTTTTTTTATATGCATACTTTCTGAGGCACCAGCTACTACACTGTATACGTATATGAGTCTGTTATTAGCTGAGGGCTAGCACATGATACAGGGGGCTGGCAAATTGAAATACATTTTGAAATTTGACAGAAAAAAACAACAACTTTATTTCCTATGGCATGGAGAGTCCACAACGTCATTCCATTTACTAGTGGGATATTAAACTCCTGGCCAGCAGGAGGAGGCAATCACCCCAGCAAAGCTGTTAAGTGTAACTTCCCTTACCCATAATCCACAGTCATTATCTTTGCCTCTGTCAATGGAGGATGTGTGTGCGAAGATGGTGTCTTAAGATATAAACCCTTTATGGGTACTTTTCCCTGAAAGCAAGGATTGGGGTTATGCTGTGTCCATGTCAATTTCTTTAGTAAAGAGTAATGGTTGCTCTTTTTTTTTTTTTTTTTTTTTTTTTTTTTTACAAAGAGCTTTATTTGAAAAAGACAATATGCATACATCTTGAGTGTGGTTTTGGGTTTACAGAACTCACCCGTACAATGAAGACAAAAACATTACATTTTAAATGGAAGATGGAGGTCTGGTTGGTTCTGAGTCTTTGGTTCTAGGCAGAGCCAACTGTCCATAACATCAAAACAATTTAAAGTCCAGCACAGATGTACAGTAATAATATAATTCCATTCAATGAAGCTCTACATTTTCAAATTTTCTTATTTTTTCCCGTTATATTCTTTATACAGCAGGCATCATATCAGTATGGTAGGAAACAGTAACTTAGATGAAGTTTTTAGAACATATATAAAAACAAGTAATAAAAATATTATATACAATAACTTGTTCTATGCATGAAAAAGGGTTGCTTGATAATATTTGACGTTAACACACTCAGCAGTTGTAGAAAGTATCCTTATTTAAGACATAGTCAAGTGAAAGGGGAAAGAGAGTGTGAGAAGGAGAAGGACAGAGATGGGGGAAGGAGAAGAGAAAAAAAAAGGGAGGAGAGGGGGATCTGAATAGAGTAAATGGGGGCAAGAAAGGGTATGTCGCGCAACAGGCTTTATCGTACACTAGCCTATTGCAACTGTACACCCTCCTGCTAGAAAATACGTTTAAACTGCGATATTGCACCCATTCCACAACTGGAGCAGCATTTCATAGGTATCTGTTTTAGAAATACAGTATAATGGCATTTCTCAAGTTGTAAGAGTCTCTGGACGTTTTGTTTCCAGTCAGTGATCAAAGGGACTTGTGTTGTCTTCCAACAAATTGGAATCAGATTTTTCGCACCAGTCAGCATCAACTTGAGAAGTGTTTTTTTTTTAATCGGGTTTTGAAATTTGGACGGGAAGTGAAAGAGCAAGGTCTCTGGGGTTTTTGGAATATCCATCTCCAGGATTTCCTGCATCTCTTCCCATACTGTGTCCCAGAAATTTTCTAGTAAGGGGTAGTCCCACCAAATATATAGAATAGAACCCAACCCCCCACATCCCCTCCAACACCTGTCTGATGTGTTTGGGTATATAATTTTAAGTTGAGACGGTGTAAGGTACCATCGACTCATTAGTTTGTAATGGGATTCCTGCGTATGGGCTGAGACTGAAAAAGTCTTGGCGGCCCGGAACATCCGTTGCCATTCCTCAGTAGTAAGTTTAGTTCCCAACTCCCTATGACACAATCTGGTGTAGGTCGGAAGAGCGTTATCTTTGGGTATGAGGAGAAGTTTATATATTATACCAAGTGCAAGAGGGCAGTTCGGTGCATGCATAGTGTTTCATATGGTGTGGGATCTCTAAGAAATTGTTTATGGTTAGAGATGTAATGGCCGATTTGTAGGTATATAAACCAAGGGAGTGATATGTCAGGGTAATTCTCTGAGATTTCCTTTGTGTTTGAGTAATGGTGGCTTTTAGCAGTTAGAAGACGGTGAGGTAGTCTTTGCTTTAACTTCTAACAACAAAGCTACCCCTTTATAGAAAACCAGGGTTGGTTACTCTGTTTTTTCTCTTCCTCCAGGTCCCTGTCAGCGGTCAGATGAGGCTGCAAGGTAAGTGCTTATTTCCTCCTTAGGTTTGGAAAGCTCAAGCACATTGGGCGTTACTATCATTTTTACATGAAGTAAGGGTGTTATAGGCCTTCAATACCCAAGTTATGGGATTGAGGTTTTTCACTAAACGTTCCCTGCAGCTGGTGCCTTTTACTAAGGACTGAGGGGCTATATGTTTTAATAGATTCTTATTTAGCATAGCAGTATCAGCAGGGCTTGGGGTCAAGCTTTCAATAGTACGCTGGCTTTAGTCTCTTTTTTGGCTCTGGGTCTCCTGGCCCTCACCAGCCAGTACATAGATTTCAGTCCTATGAGCTCTGTGCTTGGGACGATCGCAATGTGCTCTACGTGAGTTTGTTTTACAGGCTATGGGAACAGTAGGCTTGTTTTAAACTCTTGTTTTAAACCTCCTTGGGGCTTTCTAGCTCTTATAGGGTAGTGTTTTATTTTAGCAATGGCGGCTGCACTTAAGTAGGGTTTGGCGCCATCTGTCTTTTTTCTCCCTCAAATACTAACATTTTAAGAGATAGTATTTAGTTTTTTTGGCGGCAGAGCTAATCGATTTGGCACCATCTACCCGCCCTCCCTCTTTTATTATTGCCAGTAATGTGGCTATCATTCTCGCGCCATTAGTTAGTCTCTTTTACTAGGACTCAGGGTTGGAGATGGAGGTTCTATGAGAAAGCTCCGCCATCTTATTGTTATGCGGTCAGTATTTCCAACCGCGATATGACCTTAAAGATATGCGCCACTAGATCTCTGGTGCGAGGTTCACTTTCCCCCCTACCGGGTCTGAGTATTTCTTTTTGTGTTGGACAGGTAGGCACCTCAGTCTGATGGCTGAGGTGTAGGGGTGCAATAGGTTTGTTAATAAAATATAAAGACAACCATTTTGCATTTTTCTTCCTGCCTAATGGGACGCGACCTTGCAGGTCATTAAATTGGAGTCAAAATATCTGGCTTTGCTGTGCTAGTGTGCAGAGCATTGTGGCTGAAATCTTGGTCAGCCGATGTTTCCTCTAAGTCTAAGATTCTGGCAATTCCTTACAAGGGTAAGACCTTGTTTAGGGGTCTTTTCTCCCACAAGACAAGAAAAAGAGACCGAAAGGACATCAGAGTAATTTCGTTCTTTTCGTGGCTCAAGAGGAAAGTCTTCCCCTTTTTTCTTTCAAGCAGGAACAGTCCAAGTCTTCTTGGAAGCCCAGCCAGTCTTGGAACAAGGGGTAGCAATCAGATATATAAGAGACCCGCAGCTGACTCTAAATCAGCATGAAGGGTTTGCCCCTGGTCGGGGAGCGGATCAAGTGGGGGGCAGACTTTCTCAGTTTTCTCAAGCATGGACCCCTGGGCTGTGGACATAGATTCTCAGGTTTACATCAAGACCTTTCCTCCCAGTGGTAGATTCCTCCTCTCATGATTATCTGCAGACCAGATAAAAAGAGAGGCATTCTTTAAATGTGTTCAGGATCTTTCCTCCCTAGGAGTGATTGTTCCAGTTCAGGAACAGGGTCTAGGTTTCTATTCCAATCTGTTTGTAGTTCCCAAAAAAAAGGTAACTTTCCAACCTATTTTGGACCTGAAATGTCTAAACGAGTTTCTCAGAATACCGTCCTTCAAGATGGAGACTATCACTCCATTCTTCCTTTAGTGCAAGAGGGTCAGTTCATGACGACTATAGACCTAAAGGATGCATACCTTCATATTCCCATTCACAAATTTCTGAGATTTGCCTTTCTGGACAAACGCTTTTGGCTCTTCCGTTTGGCCTTGCCACAGCTCCCAGAATTTTCTTAATGGTTCTGGGAGCTCTCTTTGCAGTGATCCGGTCCCAAGGAGTTGCAGTGGCACCCCACCTGGACAACATATTGGTTCAGGTGCCATCTTTTCAACAAGCAAAATCTCACACTGAGATCTTGTCTTTTCTATGTTCCCACGGATGGAAAGTGAATCTGGGAAAGAGCTCCCTTGTTCCAGCTACAAGGGTAGTCTTTTTAGGGGCTATAATAGATTCTCTATCTATGAAAAATGTTCTAACGGAAGTCAGAAGAGAGAAAATGATTTCCGTTTACCTCTCTCTATAGTCTACTGTTCCACCATCAGTGGCACAATGTATGGAGGTAATAGGTCTGATGGTGGCCTCCATGGAAATCATTTCCTTTGCTCGTTTCCATTTGAAAGCTCTGCAGTTGTGCATGCTCATACAATGGAACGGGGATCATGCAGATCTGTGTCAGGATAGATGTAGACCAGTCGACAAGAGACTCTCCCGTGGTGGCTTTCTCAGGGCACATCCTTTCGGAGACCTTCCTGGGTGATTGTGACCATGGACGCCAGCCTGCTGGTCTGTGGAGCAGTCTGGGACTTGTTAAAGGCGCAGGGACTTTGTACTCGGGAGGAGTCTGCTCTCCCCATCAACATCTTGGAGTTGAGAGCGATTTACAATTCTTTGATGGCTTGGCCTCAGTTGTCCTTAGCCCAGTTTATCAGGTTCCAGTTAGACAACATAACCTCAGTGGCTTACCTCAACCACCAGGGAGGAACTCAGAGTTCCTTAGCCATGAAGGAGGTGGCTTGGATTATTCAGTGGGCGGAAGCTCACAATTGTTGTCTATCTGCCATCCACATAAGCAGACAGACTTTTCATCCCGGGGAGTGGGAACTTCATCCGGAGGTGTTCTCCAACTTAACCCTCAAATGGAGGGTGCCAGAGTTGGATCTGATGGCATCTCAGCAAAATGCCAAGCTTCCAAGGTACGATTCAAGGTCAAGAGATCCACAGGCTGCGCTGATAGATGCACTGGCGGTTCCTTGGGATTTCAAGCTGGCATACCTGTTTGCTCTCCTTCCACGAGTCATTGCTCGTATCAAACAGGAGAGAGAGTGTCAGTGATTCTAATAGCCCCTGCATGGCCTCGCAGGATCTGGTATGCAGACCTAGTGGAGATGTCATTTATCCCACCTTGGAGACAGCCTCTGAGGAAGGACTTTCTGATTCAGGGTCCTTTCCTTCATCCAAATCTCGTTTCTCTGAAGCTGACTGCTTGGAGATTGAACGCTTAGTTCTGTCTAAGCGTGTTTTTTTGAGTCAGTCATTGAGACCATGATTCAGGCTCGCAAGCCTGTTACGAGAAAGATTTACCATAAGATATGGCGTAAATATCTTTATTGGTGTGAATTCAAGGGCTACTTTTGGAGTAGGGTCAGGATTCTTAGGATTTTGTCTTTTCTCCAACCCTGAAGGGTCAGATTTCTGCATTATCTGTTTTGTTACATAAGCGTCTGGTGGACGTGCCATATGTGCAATCGTTTTGTCAGGCCTTAGTCAGAAGCAGGCCTGTGTTTAAGTCTGTTGCTCCTCCTTGGAGCCTTAACCTTGTTCTTAAAGTTTTTACAGCAGGCTCCGATTGAGTCATTGCATTCCATAGATATTAAGTTGTTATCTTGGAAGGCTTTATTTCTTATTGCTATCTCTTCTGCTCGGAGAGTCTTGGAACTCTCAGCTTTGCAGTGTGATTCACATTTATCTTTTTTTTCATGTCGATAGGCGGTTCTTCTTATTAAGTTAGGTTTCCTTCCTAAAGTTGTTTCGGATAGGAATATTAATCAGGAAATGTTTGTTTCTTACCTATGTCCGAATCCTTTTTCTCATAAGGAACGTTTATTGCACAACTTGGATGTTGTGCTTGCTATTAAATTCTATCTACAGACGACTAAGGATTTTCGCCAGTCTTCTGCCCTGTTTGTTTGTTTCTCTGGAAAACGTAAAGGTCAGAAAGCTACTATTACTTCTCTTTTTCTATGGTTGAGAAGTATAATTTGTTTGGTTTATGAGACTGCTGGACAGCAGCCTCCTGAGAGAATTACAGCTCATTCCACTAGGGCTGTCTCCTCTTCTTGGGCTTTCAAAAATGAAGCTTCTGTGGAACAGATTTGCAAGGCTGCAACTTGGTCTTCTTTGCATACTTTTTCCAAACTTTCCAAATTTGATACTTTTGCCTCGACTGACGCTTCTTTTGGGAGAAAGGTTCTTCAAGGGGTGGTGCTTTCCGTTTAGGTCTACCTGTCTTGTCCCTCCCTAGTCATCTGTGTCCTCTAGCTTGGGTATTGGTTCCCAACAGTAAATGATGAGGCTGTGGACTCACCATATCTCAGGAAAGAAAACAAAATTTATGCTTACCTGATAAATGTATTTAGTTCCGCATATGGTCCACGGCCCAGCCCTTTATTTCAAGACAGTTATTTTTTACTAAATTTCAGTCACCTCTACACCTTGTGTTACTCCATTTTTCTCCATTTCCCTTCGGTCTAATGACTGGGGGTTGTGGGTAGGGGAGTGATTCTTAAAGGGACACTGAACCCAAATTTTTTCTATCGTGATTCAGATAGAGCATGCAATTTTAAGCAACTTTCTAATTTACTCCTATTATCAAATTATTTTCATTCTCTTGGTATCTTTATTTGAAATGCAAGAATTTAAGTTTAGATGCTGGCCCATTTTTGGTGAACACACTGTGTTGTTCTTGCTGATTGGTAAATAAATTCACCTACCAATAAACAAGTGCTTTCCATGGTTCTGAACCAAAAAAAAATAGCTTAGATGACTTTTTTAAATAAAGAAAGCAAGCGAACAAAGAAAAATTGATAATAGGAGTAAATTAGAAAGTTGTTTAAAATTGCATGCTCTATCTGAATCACAAAATAAAAAAATTGGGTTCAGTGTCCCTTTAACAACGTGGCTGTGGTGCTCTTTGCCTCCTCCTGCTGGCCAGGAGTGATATTCCCAACAGTAAATGATGACGCCATGTGCTCACCATATCCGGAAATAAATAAATTTATCAGGTAAGCATAGATTTTGTTTTTAAGTTGCACTTACAAAGAAAGCTTTCTGGGGTTTTCTTGTCAGTGTGTACTAATTATTTCAGTTAGTGTTGCGCCATATACTGCTTTAATTTGATTTCCATGCAATCCTCCTTTTTTCTGAAGGGACCCGCAGGCTGCAGATATATCTGACATGTTTCCTCTCTTTGTGTGTATAAATTAGTCAGAGTAATGAGGGCTATGCTTTAATAAAGATAAATGTGTTTTTATATATACATTACATGTAATCAATTGTTGCAAAGCAATATTGCAGTTTTGTACAAGTTATTTACAATGATCCCTTATGCCTGCACTTTTATTTTCAAGATGGGTTTCTCTTGAAAATAGTGTTATCCTGGTTTTTACTGCCCTCAGGTGGCAGTTTTATGTAACTTCAGGCTTTACCTTGTTTTTAATTTATTATAAGGGTGAACTATCTTTCTCTCTCATTCTAATAGTGCATATTCAGTCTGATATAAATTTCTGTGCAGTCTGGACAGTAATAACTTTAAGATTAGTTATGTTTGAATGCTTTTGTTTTCATGTGTATACCTTTTTAGAACTAAGGTTAAGAAGATGCTTCTGATTCTCCTAAGCTTGAGATTGGATGTTAGGGGTTTATAGCATTTTATTTTCCCCCTATCTTTCTAAGTATATATTTTTATAAATGTTATGTCTACTTATTTATCTTTTGTCTGCAGTGTATCTTTAATGTATTTTGTTAGGGATTATTACATTTTATGTGTTTTAATCCTTTTCCGTTCACAGCGTATAGGGAATTGTGTTGTAAGCCTTATGTCTGCTTATATATCTATTCTCTGCTGTGCGTATTATTATATGTTTTGAGGGATTATTAGCATTTTTATGATTATTGCTAGTTGTCTGCAGTGATAAATGATAATAATTTTTTATTGATCCTTTTTGATATAATGAATCATATCTATACTATAATTGCATTTGTAATGTCCGTCGCCAGTTGCGCACGCATCCTCAATGGAATGTTGGCTGCATGAGGACAAAAGAATTGTGAATTCTGAAAATGGCAGGGTGGTGAAAGAATCCACCAAAAGTGGATTCTTTCACCACCCTGCCATTTTCGGAATCCACCGGGATGCAGCGAAGGCAAACGGAGCATTACAAAAGCAAAAAAACAAACGCCTGCATCAAGTATTAAAAAAATAAAAACGCTTGCATGAAATATAACAAAAAAAAAGACCTCCTACATGAAGTATTAACACATACACTGCAAACTCCCACATCGCTAAAAAATAAAGTAATTAACCGCTTAATCACTTAACCGTCAACCACGCACATCGCAGTACACCTAATTACCCTATTAACCCCTAAACTGCAAACCCCCCAAATCGCAATAAACCTAATTATCCTTTTAACCCCTAAACCGCAAAACTCCCACATCACAATAAACCTAATTAACTTATTACCCCCTTAAACCGCCAAAACCCATAACGCAAATAACTATTTAAATAACTAAGCCCCCTAACCTAACACACCCTTAAATTAACTCAAATTACCTAAACTAATAAATTCTAAAGTTTCAAAAAATAAAAAATAAATTAGGCTAAAATTACAGAAAATAAAAAAATCAAATTACCAAATTTTAAAAAATTAAACCTAATCCCTATGAAAAAAAAAACTCCCCCAAAATAAAAACACCCCCTACTCTAAGAATAAACTACCATTAGCCCTTAAAAGGGCTTTTTGCAGGGCATTGCCCCAAGATAATCAGCTCTTTTAGAAAAAATACACAAAGTCCCCGCTAACAGTAAAACCCCACCCACCAAACCCCCCAAAATAAAAAAACCTAACACTAAAAAAACCTAAACTACCCATTAACCTGAAAAGGGCATTTGTTTGGGCATTGCCCTTAAAAGGGCATTTAGCTCTTTTACTGCCCATCGCCACATCTAGAAACACTGCTCCGCAGGACTTCAGGAATGTGAGTAGCAACCTGGGTTGTTGTTTTTTTTTGGGGGGGGGGGTGTTTTTTATTTAGATTATGGATGGGGTGTTTTTTATTTAGATTATGGATGGGCGTCCAAGTACTCCACAGCGTGGCTGGCAAGAAAGGGTATAAAAGAAGAAAATCTAATGACATGGCCTCCTTGTTCACCTGATCTGAACCCCATTGAGAACCTGTGGTCCATCATCAAATGTGAGATTTACAAGGAGGGAAAACAGTACACCTCTCTGAACAGTGTCTGGGAGGCTGTGGTTGCTGCTGCACGCAATGTTGATGGTGAACAGATCAAAACACTGACAGAATCCATGGATGGCAGGCTTTTGAGTGTCCTTGCAAAGAAAGGTGGCTATATTGGTCACTGATTTGTTTTTGTTTTGTTTTTGAATGTCAGAAATGTATATTTGTGAATGTTGAGATGTTATATTGGTTTCACTGGTAAAAATAAATAATTGAAATGGGTATATATTTGTTTTTTGTTAAGTTGCCTAATAATTATGCACAGTAATAGTCACCTGCACACACAGATATCCCCCTAAAATAGCTATAACTAAAAACAAACTAAAAACTACTTCCAAAACTATTCAGCTTTGATATTAATGAGTTTTTTGGGTTCAATGAGAACATGGTTGTTGTTCAATAATAAAATTAATCCTCAAAAATACAACTTGCCTAATAATTCTGCACTCCCTGTAAGGGAGATGCAAACAAACATATCCCAGCACAGCAACAGCCAGAAATGGTCTAATGGTGAATCAGAATACTCACAATTAAAGTGCACCTATAGAGGTGCTAACCAAAAACCAGACCAGGACTTTGCAGCCGCCTGGCAGACTGTCTCTCAGGAATAAACTGGAACTTATCCAAATAATGAGTAAGATTGAAAATAAAAATAAAAAGCAAGTGTTGATAAGAAAGATATTTTAATATAAAATACAGCGGCGCATTTCTCAGGCTAATACAATGGTATACAAACAACACTTGTTAGTTTTAAAACCCTAACCTCTGCAGTGATTGGTCCCATAATAATGGGATCCACCTGTTTCACAGCATTTTACTATGTGCACCAGACACACAGAGAAACGACAAATGACAAACGCCTAAGCTACATATACAATGTAAATAAATTCATAGTGTAAAAACAAACTAAAACATGGTTGTTGTTCAATAATAAAATTAATCCTCAAAAATACAACTTGCCTAATAATTCTGCACTCCCTGTATATATATATATGTACATATTGACACTTGAAAGGAAGTGTATGTATAAGTGTCAGTTTGTACATGATTTTTATTAATGCTTATTTTTTCAGTGTCTACTATGCATTGTTACATTATAAATTATGTGTGGGCGGAGTTACGGAAATTGCAACTTCCGAAAATATTTTACGGGCATAGGAATTAACATATCCATCAGTGTCAATCAAACACTGCGCGTTTGTGGAAAGCTACGCCTCTCGCTCGTGGCAAATCGTGTGTGTTGCTCGCGGCTAAACATGCCCCTTCCTCGCACCGTTTAGACATTTAAAATATTAAAGTTTAATATTATCTGACGCAGTTAGGAAAAAGTAGTCTGTGAGGAGAGTTGCTGTAGAGAGAGATCAGTTACTTTAATAGCGGAAGATCGTATTTAGTTTAACTTTTTAGCATTATTAGTTATTCCAACCAAAATGCTTTTTTAAAATCTAAAGATAAGCCTGTTGTTTTTTTATTTTTAACAGCTTTTTTCAAAGCTTTAGTGGTGACAAAAAAAAACAGGAGATTTAACATCATAAGCTTTAAAGAAAGCTAAAGAAAAGGACGATAATGTTATAAAGCTTTTTTAAAAGCTCAAGTAGTTTAAGAAAATAAAAAATTGCTACATAAGTAGCACAGTAACATATAAGATATATTAACATATATATAAGAAAATAAAGTATACTCTTTATTAAAACCCTTTGAGTGCTAAGCACTTTCCCACCTGGGTGCTAAGATTTTTTTAAGTTTTTTTTTATTTTTTGAATTTCTTTTTAAACTTTTTTAACTTTTTTTTCAGTCCCCCAAGACTTACACTGTTGGAAAGGTTAGGTGATTACCTTTCCAATGGTGGGAGATGCCTGAGATACAGGCTTCTAAGCAGCATACCCCCTGCTCCTATACTTAACATTGTTAAGTTTAAATAAAGTTGCGCAGTGACATCATCACCTTATTGTGCGTGACGTCACCACGCAAAACGGGAAGCCCCGGCAATGCCTGTCACTCTGCAGGTACGATCGCCGGGGTAGGAGCGGGTGGGAGCCCCCAGATCTCCCTCAATATGGGAGAGTGCTAGTGACGGCTCTGAGCCGTCATTAGCACCAGGGGCGCGATCCGATAAAGATTGTACCCTCTATCCGCTATCCCCCCTCACTATCCTAACAATAAAAAATGTATTAACCCCTAAACCGCCGCTCCCAGACCCTGCCGCCACCTAATAAAGTTATTAACCCCTAAACCGCTGCTCCCGGACCCCGCCGCCACCTACATTATCTATATTACCCCCTAATGTGAGCTCCTACCCCGCCGCCATCTACATTAACTACCCCCTAATGTGAGCCCCTTACACCGCCGCCAGCTATATTAAAATTATTAACCCCTAATTTAATCCCCCTATACCGCCGCCAGCTATATTAAATACATTAACCCATAATCTAATCCCTATATACCGCCGCCAGCTATATTTAATTGATTAACCCCTAATCTAATCCCCCTACACCGCCGCCAGCTATATTAACCCTAATTATATTAGGGTTAATATAGTTAATATAGTTATTATATTATATATATTAACTATATTAACCCTAATTATATTAGGGTTAATATAGTTAATATCTTTATTATATATATATTAAGTATAATAACCCTATCTAACTCTAACATCCCTAACTAAATTCTTATTAAAATAAATCTAATTAATATTATTAATTAAAATATTCCTATTTAAATCTAAATACCTATAAAATAAACCCTAAGATAGCTACAATGTAATTAATAATTACATTGTAGCTATTCTAGGGTTTATATTTATTTTACAGGTAACTTGGTATTTATTTTAACTAGGTACAATAGCTATTAAATAGTTAATAACTATTTAATAGCTACCTAGTTAAAATAATTACCAATTTACCTGTAAAATAAATCCTAACCTAAGTTACAAATACACCTACACTATCAATAAATTAAATAAACTACAAATATCTAAACTAAAATACAATTAAATAAACTAAACTAAATTACAAAAAAACCAAACACTAAATTACAAAAAATAAAAAAAGATTACAAGATTTTTAAGCTAATTACAGATAAAACGAGGATTGAGTCCTTGTGGAGGTGCGCACATATGAGAAGCAGAGCACAAAAAACAAAACCAGTCTCGGGGGAGGCAAGGTAAATCCCCACCACAGGCCACCCGATCTGACGGCAGCACTCCCAAAGGTAGGATGATGGCAGATATCTGTAGGAGCAGAGAACAGAAAGAGGCGCCTTATGGGACAGTATCGTGGTGTCGCTAAAATGCAGGTAAGAGCGAACAGCACAAACAAATGGCAAGATACTCACAAGTGAGATGGCATAAACGTATGCCAAACTGGACAGGACGGAACCTTAGTCGCCCGCCAGACGGTCCAATAGGAAGAAGACTCTAACGCTCCGATGGTCCAATCCGCTACGGCGGAGAAACACAGACGTCAGAGGCCCACAGCGTCTGTGGGAGGATTAATGGCTCAGAGTCCTTGGTGTAAGTGGCAAGATACCGCTCCACACATAGGATCAGATTGATAGTAGACAATGAGAGCGGGGGTATCATAAAAGGAATTTTATTTAAAAAATTGGATTTAAAACTGTTTAAAATACAAGGAAACAGCAACGCGTTTCTCGACCTTCCGGTCGTTTCATCAGGCTGATATTCGCTTTGAAAACCCCGCTCTATTTCACAGAATAATCATCCAATCATAGACCGGTCTATTGTCCACACCCATCGTCGAACCAATCATAAATTGTGATTGGTATCTATAGTGACAGTTGCACCTGCTCTGTAGTCAGAGATGAAGGGTGTAAAGACGATAATACCGACTGTGATCAGTATACATAAATAACCACAAAAAGGCTACAATGTCAGAATGTAATAAATTCGTATGTAGTTCGAATTAAAATATCGAGTGGTACTGAAAGTTGGCCGTTATTGCTAGTGTAAAAGAAGAGGTGTTTAGCTAAAAGAATGTAACAGAGTTGTGTCTGTATTTCTCCTGTGTAATAATTGCAATGTGTAATAATTACGATAACAAAGGGAAATTTAAAATATGATATAAACCACCATAACATACAGATGCAGTATTGTTGTACCATCTGTAAGTTAATGCAATAAAAACTTGATCGTAGGGCGTGAGTAAATTAATATTCATAGGCATGTTGGTGATATGATAACATATTTAAAGGGACCATGTTTTCTGATGGATAGTAAAGTAATAGCATATTTAAAGGGACCATGTGTTCTGATAAATGGATATAATAGATTAGTATCCATAAGCTAATTACACCTATTCTAAGCCCCCTAATAAAATAATAAAGCCCCCAAAATAAAAAAATGTCCCTACCCTATTCTAAAATACAAAAGTTAACAGCTCTATTACCTTACCAGCCCATAAAAGGGCCTTTTGCGGGGCATGCCCCAAAGAAGTCAGCTCTTTTGCCTGTAAAAAAAAAACACAATACCACCCCACAACATTACAACCCACCACCCACATACCCCTACTCTAACCCAAACCCCCCTTAAATAAACCTAACACTACCCCCCTGAAGATCTCCCTACCTTGTCTTCACCCAGCCGGGCAGAACTCTTCATCCGATCCGGGCGATGTATTCAATCAAGCGGCAGAGAAGAAGTCTTCCATCCGCCGATGTCTTCATCCAAGCGGCAAAGAAGAAGTCTTCCATCCGGCGATGTCTTCAATCAAGCGGCAGAGAAGAGGTCCTCCATCGGGGCGAAGTTTTCTTCCAAGCGGCATCTTCAATCTTCTTTCTTCGCTCCTCCGACGCGGAACTTCCATCCGGCACAACGACTTCCCGACGAATGAGGTTCCTTTAAATGACGTCATCCAAGATGGTGTCCGTCGAATTCCGATTGGCTGATAGGATTCTATCAGCCAATCAGAATTAAGGTAGAAAATTCAGCCAATCAGATTTTCAGATTAGGGGTTAGGTAATGTAGCTGGCGACGGTGTAGGGGATTCACATTAGGGGGTTATACTTTTAATGTAGCTGGCGGCGGGGTCCGGGAGCGGCGGTTTAGGGGTTAAATACTTTATTAGGGATTGCGGCGGGGATCGCGGTTGACAGGTAGATAGACATTGCGCATGCGTTAGGTGTTAGGTTTTATTTAGCAGATCTTGGTTGACAGGTAGATAGACATTGCGCATGCGTTAGGTGTTAGGTTTTATTTAGCAGGTAGTTTAGGGAGTTACGGGGCTCCAATAGACAGCGTAAGGCTTACTACGGCTGCATTTTGTAGCGAGGTGAAAATGGAGTAAGATTTCTCAATTTTCGCCTCGTAAGTCCTTACGCTGTATGTTGGATACCAAACTGCGCGGGTTTGGTATACCTGCCTATGGCCCAAAAAACTACGGGCGAAGGCAGAAATATACGAGCGTAACTTCTAGGTTACGCCGTATATAGGATACCAAACCCGCGCAAAATTTGGCGTCGCCGGCTTTTGCGGGTGACGCTGCATATCGGATCGGGCCCTAGAGTGGGAAACTCTGTGACAGCTCAGAGTCGTCATTAGCACTCAAAGGGTTAATAAGGTATACTATTTTTTTATTAAAAAAAAAAAAAATAGTTTTATTTCTTTGAAAAATAGTTGTAAATTCAACTATAGTTAAGAAATATATAGCAAATAGGGGTTGCTACATTTGTAGATTTTATATATTAAGGACTATAGTCTGTCCAAATAAGTCCATTAATTTTAACTTTAGATTAAATATATATATTTTTATAAATATATTTAGGAAAAATTTAGGATGAATTTATATAGATAGATAGATAGATAGATAGATAGATAGATAGATAGATAGATAGATAGATAGATGAAAGCAGCATAGCTAATAAAAGTGTTGCTATAACAATAATCAGTAGCCTTATTATCTATACTATATTTGGAATATATTTAGGACAACAGTCCATCTAGATAAGGTTGTCACTATACCTGATGGTTATATAAATATACAATTTCAATAAGTTTGGCAAATAGGGTTTGGCTAAACGGGTATATTTATAATATATATAGGACAGTTAAACATAAAAAAGGCTGTCACTACACCTGTAGAAATATTTATATATAGATTAAATTTATTATATATTCTGTTGTTTTATTAGAAATTTTATATTTTTAGTATATTTAACAGAGTAGTCCATTCAAATAAGGGTGCCGTTACACCTGTAGGTTATATACTGGACATATAAATATATGTATAATATACCTGTAGATTAATTTATATATATATATATATAGATAGATAGATAGATAGATAGATAGATAGATAGATAGATAAAAGCAGCGTTGCTAAATAAATATATATTTAGAACAACAGTCCATTCAGATAAGATTTTCAGTATACCTGTTGGTTATATATATATAAATAAGTCTGGGTTTTGCTACTGCTGTAGCTTCAATATATATATCAAAAAATTAAAATAATTGTAAAAAAACATGCCCCCTAAAAGAAAGTCATCTTTAAAAGAACAATCTGATGCTAAAAAGAGACGAAATGAGAGAGACAGAATAAATAAAAATAAAAAAAACTGATGTAGAAAGGGCCCATTTAAGGGAATCAAAAACAGTTCAGAAAAGAAAAGAGAGAGGAAATATGACAGAAAATCAGAGACATAAAGAACAACAAAAAAATGCTTATGTTCATAGAAAAGCATGTTCAGAAAATGAACAATCAGAAACACAAAAACAGCTTAGCATAAGCAATACAGTAAGGGAGCATAAAGGGAAACAGTACAAGTTATGTAAAAAGTCATCGTACAAATTTGGCAAAACATACTAAACACATTGCAGCACTTGCGAGATATGATGATTCATTTGTGATTCATTTGATCATCATAACTGTGGAGAGCTAAATGTTATATGCAGCAACTGTGATGCATTACATTTTTCAAAAGAGCAGCCATTAGACAAAGTATTTAGTCAATAATCCAGCAAAGGAAAAGTAAATATTGAAGGTATTAAAGTTGCTCCTTTATTAGAAAGTTTAATGACAGGAAGTCATAAACATTAAAAAAAAAATTACAAAAATATTATATCTTTTAATAATTCATTAGCATTTGCTTCAATGGGTGCGAATATTGCTCCTGCTCCCGGTTATGGCCCTTACTGTTTTAGAATTAATGGACAAATATATCACAGAACTGGATCACTTCATCCTTCCAATGAGGATAATAGAAAGTTTGCACAACTGTATATTCTTGATCCAGATGAGGCTGCACAACAGCGCCTTAAGATTGATGAAAATACAAATTGCAACCCTGAATTAATGACTTAGTTGAGTTTTTTTATGGCTTTAGACAACCCTTTCGCAGAAGCATGTAAAATGTTATATGAAGTAGAACAAGAATGTTTAGAAGATGCATCTCGAAATGGTGTTACACCTGCAACTGTGACCATGGCAATAGTACAAGATCGCAAAAACGATCAACATAGATATAATGCTCCTCGGTGTAATAAGGTAGCTATTATTTTCCAAAATGCAGATGGTGAACCTCCTCTTGAGTCAGATTGTATTATTCATTGTCTAAGTACAAGCAATGAAAAAAAAACAGAAAGGATAAGTATTTTAGATCCAAATTTGGAACCAATGTTGTATCCACTTCTTTTCCCTTTTGGGGATCAAAGTTGGTCACCTAAAATGAAACTTAATTATAACCCTACTGCAGTTAGAAATATAAGAACTCAATCCTTAGCAAAGCCAAGAGAAAGGGTCACACAAATGCAATTTTATGGTTATATAATTTCCATCCGTCACAAGTTTAACCCATTTCTGAGTGCTGGGAAATTGACTCAGCAGTACTTTGTAGATGCATTTGTTTAAACTATGTAAGACAAAATCAGTCAAAATTAAGGGTTGAAAAGTATACAGGTCTCATGGACCATCTTCAAAATGTAGCTGCAGAGCTGGGCTTACTTCCCGTCAAAGCAGTTATACTTCCATCTACATTCCAAGGTAGTCCCAGAAACATGGTACAGAATTACCAAGATGCCATGGCTATTGTAAGAAAGTATGGGAAGCCTGATTTTTTTATAACTATGACATGTAACCCAAAATGGTCAGAAATTGTTTTAAATCTGAAAGAAGGTCAAGCAGTTGAATTTTGACCTGATTTAGTGGCAAGAGTTTTTCATTTAAAACTTCAAGAACTTCTTGATGATATCACAAAGAAACATGTTTTGGGTAAACCAGCTGCCAAGTTCATGTAATTGAATTTCAAAAACGTGGGTTTACCTCATGCACATATTTTGCTTATATTATGGGTACAAGATAAGCCTAAAAAACATAATTTATGTAAGAACTTACCTGATAAATTCATTTCTTTCATATTAGCAAGAGTCCATGAGCTAGTGACGTATGGGATATACATTCCTACCAGGAGGGGCAAAGTTTCCCAAACCTCAAAATGCCTATAAATACACCCCTCACCACACCCACAATTCAGTTTAACGAATAGCCAAGAAGTGGGGTGATAAAAAAGTGCGAAAGCATATAAAATAAGGAATTGGAATAATTGTGCTTTATACAAAAATCATACCACCACAAAAAAAGGGTGGGCCTCATGGACTCTTGCTAATATGAAAGAAATGAATTTATCAGGTAAGTTCTTACATAAATTATGTTTTCTTTCATGTAATTAGCAAGAGTCCATGAGCTAGTGACGTATGGGATAATGATTACCCAAGATGTGGATCTTTCCACGCAAGAGTCACTAGAGAGGGAGGGATAAAATAAAGACAGCCAATTCCTGCTGAAAATAATCCACACCCAAAATAAAGTTTAATGAAAAACATAAGAAGAAGATTCAAACTGAAACCGCTGCCTGAAGTACTTTTCTACCAAAAACTGCTTCAGAAGAAGAAAATACATCAAAATGGTAGAATTTAGTAAAAGTATGCAAAGAGGACCAAGTTGCTGCTTTGCAAATCTGATCAATCGAAGCTTCATTCCTAAACGCCCAGGAAGTAGAGACTGACCTAGTAGAATGAGCTGTAATCCTTTGAGGCGGAGTTTTACCCGACTCAACATAGGCAAGATGAATTAAAGATTTCAACCAAGATGCCAAAGAAATGGCAGAAGCTTTCTGGCCTTTTCTAGAACCGGAAAAGATAACAAATAAACTAGAAGTCTTTCGGAAAGACTTAGTAGCTTCAACATAATATTTCAAAGCTCTAACAACATCCAAAGAATGCAACGATTTCTCCTTAGAATTCTTAGGATTAGGACATAATGAAGGAACCACAATTTCTCTACTAATGTTGTTGGAATTCACAACTTTAGGTAAAAATTCAAAAGAAATTCGCAACACTGCCTTATCCTGATGAAAAATCAGAAAAGGAGACTCACAAGAAAGAGCAGATAATTCAGAAACTCTTCTGGCAGAAGAGATTGCCAAAAGGAACAAAACTTTCCAAGAAAGTAATTTAATGTCCAATGAATGCATAGGTTCAAACGGAGGAGCTTGAAGAGCCCCTAGAACCAAATTCAAACTCCAAGGAGGAGAAATTGACTTAATGACAGGTTTTATACGAACCAAAGCTTGTACAAAACAATGAATATCAGGAAGATTAGCAATCTTTCTGTGAAAAAGAACAGAAAGAGCAGAGATTTGTCCTTTCAAGGAACTTGCGGACAAACCTTTATCTAAACCATCCTGAAGAAACTGTAAAATTCTTGGAATTCTAAAAGAATGCCAAGAAAAATGATGAAAAAGACACCAAGAAATATAAGTCTTCCAGACTCTATAATATATCTCTCTGGATACAGATTTACGAGCCTGTAACATAGTATTAATCACAGAGTCAGAGAAACCTCTTTGACTAAGAATCAAGCGTTCAATCTCCATACCTTTAAATTTAAGGATTTGAGATCCTGATGGAAAAAAGGACCTTGCGACAGAAGGTCTGGTCGTAGCGGAAGAGTCCACGGATGGCAAGAGGCCATCCGGACAAGATCCGCATACCAAAACCTGTGAGGCCATGCCGGAGCTACCAGCAGAACAAACGAGCATTCCTTCAGAATCTTGGAGATTACTCTTGGAAGAAGAACTAGAGGCGGAAAGATATAAGCAGGATGATACTTCCAAGGAAGTGATAATGCATCCACTGCTTCCGCCTGAGGATCCCGGGATCTGGACAGATACCTGGGAAGTTTCTTGTTTAGATGAGACGCCATCAGATCTATTTCTGGAAGCTCCCATATTTGAACAATCTGAAGAAATACCTCTGGGTGAAGAGACCATTCGCCCGGATGCAACGTTTGGCGACTGAGATAATCCGCTTCCCAATTGTCTATACCTGGGATATGAACCGCAGAGATTAGACAGGAGCTGGATTCCGCCCAAACCAGAATTCGAGATACTTCTTTCATAGCCAGAGGACTGTGAGTCCCTCCTTGATGATTGATGTATGCCACAGTTGTGACATTGTCTGTCTGAAAACAAATGAACGATTCTCTCTTCAGAAGAGGCCAAGACTGAAGAGCTCTGAAAATTGCACGGAGTTCCAAAATATTGATCGGTAATCTCAACTCCTGAGATTCCCAAACTCCTTGTGCCGTCAGAGATCCCCACACAGCTCCCCAACCTGTGAGACTTGCATCTGTTGAAATTACAGTCCAGGTCGGAAGCACAAAAGAAGCCCCCTGAATTAAACAATGGTGATCTGTCCACCACGTTAGAGAGTGTCGTACAATCGGTTTTAAAGATATTAATTGAGATATCTTTGTGTAATCCCTGCACCATTGATTCAGCATACAGAGCTGAAGAGGTCGCATGTGAAAACGAGCAAAGGGGATCGCGTCCGATGCAGCAGTCATAAGACCTAGAATTTCCATGCATAAGGCTACCGAAGGGAATGATTGTGACTGAAGGTTTCGACAAGCTGAAATCAATTTTAGACGTCTCTTGTCTGTTAAAGACAGAGTCATGGACACTGAATCTATCTGGAAACCCAGAAAAGTTACCCTTGTCTGAGGAATCAATGAACTTTTTGGTAAATTGATCCTCCAACCATGATCTTGAAGAAACAACACAAGTCGATTCGTATGAGATTCTGCTAAATGTAAAGACTGAGCAAGTACCAAGATATCGTCCAAATAAGGAAATACCACAATACCCCTTTCTCTGATTACAGACAGAAGGGCACCGAGAACCTTTGTAAAAATTCTTGGAGCTGTAGCTAGGCCAAACGGCAGAGCCACAAACTGGTAATGCTTGTCCAGAAAAGAGAATCTCAGGAACTGATAATGATCTGGATGAATCGGAATATGCAGATAAGCATCCTGTAAATCTATTGTGGACATATAATGCCCTTGCTGAACAAAAGGCAAGATAGTCCTTACAGTTACCATTTTGAACGTTGGTATCCTTACATAACGATTCAATATTTTTAGATCCAGAACTGGTCTGAAGGAATTCTCCTTCTTTGGTACAATGAAAAGATTTGAATAAAACCCCATCCCCTGTTCCAGAACTGGAACTGGCATAATTACTCCAGCCAACTCTAGATCTGAAACACAATTCAGAAATGCTTGAGCTTTCACTGGATTTACTGGGACACGGGAAAGAAAAAATCTCTTTGCAGGAGGTCTCATCTTGAAACCAATTCTGTACCCTTCTGAAACAATGTTCTGAATCCAAAGATTGTGAACAGAATTGATCCAAATTTCTTTGAAAAAACGTAACCTGCCCCCTACCAGCTGAGCTGGAATGAGGGCCGCACCTTCATGTGGACTTAGAAGCAGGCTTTGCCTTTCTAGAAGGCTTGGATTTATTCCAGACTGGAGATGGTTTCCAACCTGAAACTGCTCCTGAGGATGAAGGATCAGGCTTTTGTTCTTTGTTGAAACGAAAGGAACGAAAACGATTATTAGCCCTGTTTTTACCCTTAGATTTTTTATCCTGTGGTAAAAAAGTTCCTTTCCCACCAGTAACAGTTGAGATAATGGAATCCAACTGAGAACCAAATAATTTGTTACCCTGGAAAGAAATGGAAAGTAGAGTTGATTTAGAAGCCATATCAGCATTCCAAGTTTTAAGCCATAAAGCTCTTCTAGCTAAAATAGCTAGAGACATAAACCTGACATCAAAAACTTGGGTGTAAGAGAGGCGCTGTATGAACAGCTGAGAGAACCAACAATAGCTAAAAAAGTTTAAATAAAAATATCTCAATATGTATAATACAGTGTATCGTAAAATTAGATATATATCAATATGTATAATAAACAAACATAGAAAGGGATGATATAAGCTAGTTTAATAAAAAACAATAATAAATAACAATAGTAAGTTGTGGCCACAACTAAATAAAATGATGAAGAAAAATTAGCAGCATAGATTTACAATTCACAAATCAAAACGCTATTAATTAACTATGACGGTTCAGCGATGTAATATCACTTAGATAAGGTGCAATACTAAGCCTCCTGTAAGTAAATAAAACTGAAATAGTTGGCTTGTAATTTCTCCGATAATGTCCGTATGTGATTTAAAACTGGTGAGTTAGGGTATCCTTTGTGAATGAAATAGTCCCATTGAAAGTGTGTAGGCAAATTCCTATTGCGTGTACTGAGTTGAGCTTCGTGAGTTGAAGTGAGTGAGAGACAGGGCAATCAGCTGTTTTGCCGTACTGTGTTAAAGTGCAAGTGATAGATAGTTCTTTGTTAAGTGAACTGGTAGATACGTGAATTTCTTTGAATTAACTTCTTTGCAAAAAAGTGACAAATTTTCTTATTTAAGAATATTTTATCAATGTGATATTTATAAAATGTTCAATGTGAATCTTCAGCTGTATGACAGGCTTATTAGCTGCGCTCCCCGGCCAGCGTATGTGTGTAAATGCGTGGCGGAAGTACTCACAGCTGCTTCACTGTCTTGTAACAGCACTGAATCCTTTCTAGTTGCCGTTCGGCTGTTCCGTTGAAAGAATGGACAATGGTCTCCTTGATCTTCCTGGATCCTCCTGGATCTTTCCTGGGTACTATCGATAGATGATGGGTGACAATGGAAAGTGTAAAGTGTATTTATTAAACTAGCTTATATCATCCCTTTCTATGTTTGTTTATTATACATATTGATATATATCTAATTTTACGATACACTGTATTATACATATTGAGATATTTTTATTTAAACTTTTTTAGCTATTGTTGGTTCTCTCAGCTGTTCATACAGCGCCTCTCTTACACCCAAGTTTTTGTATTCTTTATTGGACTGAGTAGGGAGATATCAGTCTTATTTAGAGAGGCTAAGAGGGTTAGACTTAGTCCAGACTCTTGTTTTTTGATAAACCTGACATCAACTCTGATAATATCAAAAATGGCATCACAGATAAAATTATTAGCATGCTGAAGAAGAAGAAGAATATTATGAGAATCATGATCTGTTACTTGTTGTGCTAAAGTCTCCAACCAAAAAGTTGAAGCTGCAGCAACATCAGCCAAAGATATAGCAGGTCTAAGAAGATTACCTGAACACAGATAAGCTTTTCTTAGAAAGGATTCAATTTTCCTATCTAAAGGATCTTTAAACGAAGTACCATCTGACGTAGGAATAGTAGTACGTTTAGCAAGGGTAGAAATAGCCCCATCAACTTTAGGGATTTTGTCCCAAAATTCTAATCTGTCAGACGGCACAGGATATAATTGCTTAAAACGTTTAGAAGGAGTAAATGAATTACCCAATTTATCCCATTCTCTGGAAATTACTTCAGAAATAGCATTAGGAACAGGAAAAACTTCTGGAATAACCACAGGAGATTTAAACACCTTATCTAAACGTTTAGAATTAGTATCAAGAGGACCAGAATCCTCTATTTCTAAAGCAATTAGTACTTCTTTAAGTAAAGAACGAATAAATTCCATTTTAAATAAATATGAAGATTTATCAGCATCAATCTCTGAGACAGAATCCTCTGAACCAGAAGAGTCATCAGAATCAGAATGATGATGTTCATTTAAAAATTCATCTGTAGAGAGAGAAGTTTTAAAAGATTTTTTATGTTTACTAGAAGGAGAAATAACAGACATAGCCTTCTTGATGGATTCAGAAACAAAATCTCTTATGTTATCAGGAACATTCTGCACCTTAGATGTTGAGGGAACTGCAACAGGCAATGGTACATTACTAAAGGAAATATTATCTGCTTTAACAAGTTTGTCATGACAATTAATACAAACAACAGCCGGAGGAATAGCTACCAAAAGTTTACAGCAGATACACTTAGCTTTGGTAGTTCCAGCACTAGACAGCGATTTTCCTGAAGTATCTTCTGACTCAGATGCAACGTGAGACATCTTGCAATATGTAAGAGAAAAAACAACATATAAAGCAAAATTGATCAAATTCCTTAAATGACAGTTTCAGGAATGGGAAAAAATGCCAATAAACAAGCTTCTAGTAACCAGAAGCAAAGAAAAAATGAGACTGAAATAATGTGGAGACAAAAGCGACGCCCATATTTTTTGGCGCCAAATAATACGCCCACATTGTTTGGCGCCTAAATGCTTTTTGGAACGTCAAAAAAATGACGCAACTTCCGGCGACACGTATGACGCCGGAAACAGAAAAGATTTTTTGCGCCAAAAAAGTCCGCACCAAGAATGACGCAATAAAATGAAGCATTTTCAGCCCCCGCGAGCCTAACAGCCCACAGGGAAAAAAAGTCACATTTTTAAGGTAAGAAAAAATGATTGATTCAAACGCATTATCCCAAATATGAAACTGACTGTCTGAAAATAAGGAATGTTGAACATTCTGAGTCAAGGCAAATAAATGTTTGAATACATATATTTAGAACTTTATAAATAAAGTGCCCAACCATAGCTTAGAGTGTCACAGAAAATAAGATTTACTTACCCCAGGACACCCCAAACCAGTACTGAAACGAAAATCAGCAGAGGTAATGGTATATAAATAAGAGTATATCGTCGATCTGAAAAGGGAGGTAAGAGATGAATCTCTACGACCGATAACAGAGAACCTATGAAATAGACCCAAATTCAAATAGGCAATACTCTCCTCACATCCCTCTGACATTCACTGCACGCTGAGAGGAAAACCGGGCTCCAACTTGCTGCGGAGCGCATATCAACGTAGAATCTAGCACAAACTTACTTCACCACCTCCATAGGAGGCAAAGTTTGTAAAACTGAATTGTGGGTGTGGTGAGGGGTGTATTCAGTGGCGGCTGGTGAATTTTTAGGATGGGGGTGCACAAGACCCTCCCCCTATTAGAAAGACACACCCCTTTGAAAAACCACGCCCTTTTAAAAAAACATGCCCATTTAACAAGCCACACCCATTTAAAAAGCCACACCCCTTTGTGAAAGTCACGCCCCTCAAATGGCCCCGCCCATTTGAACCAGCAGTGTTTTTGGTCATCGTCTTCTTGAAATATCCAGCCCCGGCCTGGGGGTAACTTCAGCTGAAGTTTGTGACTGATTCCTCAACATTATTCTCAAGTATGTGCTGATATTGAGTGGAATCCATGAGACCCTCAACAATATTCCCAGTAGTACAGGTCTTTGGAGGTGGTCTGTGGGCTGTTTTTGACCGTTCTCACCATCCTTTGCCTCTGGCCCTCTCTGATATTTTACTTGCCCTGACACTTCTGGCCTTAACAAGAACTGTGCCTGTGGTCTTCCATATCCTCACCATGCATTGCTCACTGTGTTCCTCATAGTGGACACAGACATCTTAAATCTATGAATGCATACTCTTCAGTACAGCCATGTTCACGTGCGACAGTGCACAAATGGAGGAGCCTACACTACCTGCTCAGTTAAATTATATAATAACATATATATATTAACCAAATGATTAATTAAAGCTGCAAAATAATAAGAATGTTGAATGTACATTTATGAAAACATATATATTCCTGGATTTAAAGAACCTTCCACTTTATAGAGAAATACAACCACATTTCAATTACTGTTGCCCCAGCCCCCAGTGTTCGATATTAGGCAATGCAGCCAAAGGCCTTGGCAACATGAAGATAAATACACCCACATTTTACTTTCTACAAAAGAAGATTATTTCTATTACACTAGTGCTTAATAATTACCTTCAACAGTAAAGATTAAAACAGAATGTTGATAACTCAAGTACAATTTTTGTAAATTAAGTCAATCCGCCTGTCTTTTTTTGAGGCAAATAAATCAATAACATTTTCGGTGAATGTAGGCATGTCATTGATCAATTGTTTTTCAATTGTGAGCATGGCTAGAGCAGTCAGTCTTTCCTCAGTCATGGTGCTCCTTAGAAATGTCTTAACTCGTTTTAAAGTTGAGAAACATCTCTCAGCCTCAGCAGTTGTCACGGGAATAGTCAAAATAATTTGCAACAGTTTGTAGGTCTCCGAGAAAGTACTGTCCAAGTTATTTTCTATTACAAACTGTAGAAGACTGATGGCACCATTCATATTTCGGAAATCTGGTCTTCTGTAAATTACTCCTAGTTCAGTTTTCAGGCGATCTTTCTGTAATGTGTGATAAACCGCTGATGTTTGTTCAAGAAGCTGATTTGGAAAAATTTTCTCGTAATCAGCAAATTTTTCCGCTTGGAGGAGAGAAACAGCCGAGTAGTGAGTTATAAAAGAAAATCTATCTTTTACTTGATTTGTGATAACATCGCATATCTCTTTAGCTGCCACAATCTGAGCAATGTGAATATTTTCTCTCTTCCTTTTCCTAGATGTTTCCTCTGTTTCTGATATCGTCATGGTCACTGTGTCCATTCTATTCCTTTCGTTTTCCATTGTCTGCTGGAAAGTGTTAATATGTTTTCGAATAAGTGCCGCATCTGTTTGTGTTTTCTGAAGTTGGTTGTATAACACATCTACATGTGGCATAATATTGTGGAAAACCGTAAGCCAAAACACGAATACCGAGTCTTGTAACATACGCCGAATAGCCCCCGCTTGATTTATAGCTATTTCTTTTTTCGATGTTGACTCTATTTTTTCCATGCATTCAATTAACTGTTCCCTGTTTTCAAAAACTGTATTGACGGTTCGACTCTTGAAATTCCACCTGGTGGCAGAACCATGAGGTATCCTTCTTCTAACAGTTTCATCTAGAATAGCTATCCTTTGTGGCGAGTTACTAAAAAAGTTAGTAATGTCACTTAGATTTGAAAAAAATACTCGAACTTGTTGATTTTGACTGCTTGCTTGGCTGACAATTAAATTGAGCTGATGTGCATAGCAATGCACAAAATGTGCATTCTTGTAGGTACGTTTAATTATAGCCTGAACACCTGCATGCTGACCACTCATCACGCTTGCACCGTCGTAACTCTGCGATATCAGTTTCTCTGGGTTGTCTATAACTTTTTCCAAAGTAGCTTGAATACACGTAGCTAAAGATTCTGCATCATGTCCAGCTGGATTAGTGAATTCCCAGAATCTCTCAACCGGTTGACCGTTACCTATAATGTATCGAAAAACAACAACCAATTGGAAGGCAGATGAAACATCAGTAGTTTCATCTGCTATCACTGCTACAAAACTTGCTTTTGAGATTTCCTTTTTTATTTGGTTCTGGCAAACAGTAAGCATACAGTCTAATAAATCGTTTTGAATTTCTTTTGACGTTCCTTTAAAAACAGTGGCACTAGCAAGATGTTCTTTTAGAGATGCATCAAGCTCTGCTGAGAAGTTTATAAGACCTCTGAAAATGCCTGGATTTAATGAATCCTCGCGTTCGTCATGTCCTCGAAGTGCAAGTTCAAATGCGCCGCAAAATAAAATACAATTAATTATTTTCGAAAGAACATAACGATTTTTCGTTACTTGCTCATTATGTTTTCTAATATTTAAACGATATGCACTGTCAAGTTGTTGTCGAATATCAACCCTTCCTAGCAAATTAAACTCTAATGTGGAGTTTAAATGTGATTGTGAACAATTATGTTTATTTATTTTTTTATTTAAATGTGATAAATCGGCGACACCAGAACTCACCCAGCTTGCTTCACCACTTTGTTTTGCAAACAGGAGACAATAAAAACAAAAGAGTCTGTTAGATAATTCACAGCCACAAATCCATGCATATTTATCATATACCTCGGGTTTGAATTCTCTTTTGAAATCTCTAGTTTTACATTTTGTCACCTGGATAAGGTTAAGCATAGGTGTTGGCCTGAGCATTTTAATTTCAATTTTTCTTTCCATGGGTAACGTTGAAAAATGTAATTGCTTTAGCTCAGACACACTGATTTTACTAAGTGCCATCTTAACTGTTAGTTTACACACAAAGAACAGTACTTTGCTGTTATAAAATATATAACTTTAACTAGGTAAGTAGCCTTGCGGCTCTTATAAAATATATAACTTGTAGGTTAGTTGTTTTGCTGTTATAATATAGATATATATATATAACTTTGAGACAAGTAGTTTTGCTGTTATAATATATAAATAGTAGTATTGCTGTTATAAAATATAAAACTTGACTTAATAGGCAAGTCAAGTTGGTAATTAGCTTTGCAGCTGTTATAAATTATACAACTTGTAGTAGGTAAGTAGCTGTGAAGCTGTTATAAAATATATAATTGTTTTAAAAACTCTGAGACTCTCTGCAAACAGCTAATAATTCTAAACTAAAATAGTGTTTTAAGTAGTATAATTACAGCAGGCAGCAGCCGTGACAGCCGTCAACTGGGAAGGTGAACTACAGTCTAAAACTAGTAGGCAAGTAGATTTTTGGTTGTTCTAAAATATATAACTTTTAGCACTGTAGGTAAGTAGCTGTGAAGCTGTTATAAAATATATAATTGTTTTAAAAACTATGAGACTCTCTGCAAACTGCTAATAATTCTAAACTAAAATAGTGTTTTAACTAGTATAATTACAGCAGGCAGCAGCCGTGACAGCCTTCAACGGGCAATGTGAACTACAGTCTAAAACTAGTAGGCAAGTAGTTTTGCGGTTGTTCTAAAATATATAACTTGTAGGACTGTAGGTAAGTAGCTGTGAAGCTGTTATAAAATATATAATTGTTTTATAAACTCTGAGACTTTCTGCAAACTGCTAATAATTTTAAACTAAAATAGTGTTTTAAGTTTTAACTAGTATAATTACAGCAGATAGCAGCCGTGACTACTTTTATAACTTGTAGGTAAGTAGCTGTGAAGCTGTTATAAAATATATAATTGTTTATTTGTTTTAAAAACTCTGAGACTCTCTGCAAACTGCTAATAATTCTCAAATAAAATAGTGTTTTAACTAGTATAATTATAATAATTTATATTTTATAATAAATTCTACAGTTAATATAGCAGCAGCAATCAATTAACTGCTTTTTTTGAAAAAAAAGAAGAAAAAAAAACTTTTAAATTTTTTCTCAAAACTTGCAATCTACTAATGCAAAACTTGCAATATAATTAATTATCTGCTAAATACTTAAAAGATAAGAATAAAGGCAAGTTGTTTTTAAGTAGCACTCCCCTAGTCCTATAATCAAATGATTGATCTAATCTATTTAAGTATCTGGCTGCTGCTAATTAAAAAAATAAAGGTCTTTTTCTACTACACTGACACAGACTGACTGACTATCTAACTGTTCAGGGGACAGGGCCCCAAAAATTATGAGAATTATAAAGGTCCACAGACTCCACACCGTCTAGCAGGAGGGGAGGCTGGAGCTATTTTTAAAAAAAAAAAAATTCTGCCCAAGTGAAGTCAGTGAAAGCTGCTCCACTAACTAAAAACTCTCCCTATCTAGGCTCTCTAGAGCCTCAAAATATATTAGTATATTACACAATAGTGCTGCTGTGTAACTAAGTTCAACTGAGTCTGTAATTCAAGACAGTTGACTGTTCAACAGGTCAGACAGACAAGTAATTTTTTGGTAGTATCGATCGAATCGATATAGATATAAAGACTTTAAAGTCAAGAAAGATATTAATCGTTCAGTTAAGTACAGTTCTGCTGCAGACTACTACTTCACTCCTCTCCGCTCAACAGCAAACTCAACACTGAATTTTTCGCACCGTTGATGCGGGGAGGAGCCGGTGATGACGTATCTGTCATCTTCATTGCAGACCGTGCAGCCTATCAGAGAGGCTGAGAGCGAGAGGGGCGGGCACAGCCAGGCTGAACTTGTCTGTTGAATCGTTCTAGAACGCCTGGCCCTGTTGTTGTTGATTGATCGGGGGAGGAGCCGGTCACCGACCGGTGATGTCATCGGTGCAGCCTATCAGAGCACAGGCTGGAATTTGTCCCTCCCCACTCGCACAGTTCAGTGTGTGCGATCAAGCTATCAATTAGAATTGCTTGAGGCTGGCCCAAATCCTGCAGACTGACGTAGGCATCACTGACAGAGCCCTATATCATGCCTATCGCACGTGCGGTTTCGTATTAAAGAAACAGACACACACAATTTTTTTTTTTACTTTTTAAAAGAAAACAATCAGAATGTTATTTTTGGGGGTTAAAAAAATAAAATATAATTTTTCCAATAGGGGGCCATTGAAAAAATTATATTTTATTCAGCATAATTTTATTCAGCATAATTTTTTTTATTTTTTTTTTCTCAGCATCTGACAGTTTATTTTTTTTTCTCATCTGACATTTTTTCTTTTTGCTCAGCAATCTGACAGGGGGGCACGTGCGCTTGTGCACAAATGGAGGAGCCACCACTGGGTGTATTTATAGGCATTTTGAGGTTTGGGAAACTTTGCCCCTCCTGGTAGGAATGTATATCCCATACGTCACTAGCTCATGGACTCTTGCTAATTACATGAAAGAAATGCACAAGTTAATGATAGCTTTATTTGTGCTGAAATACCTGACATTGAAGTCAATCCACGGTTACATGCAATTGTTACCAAACACATGATACATGGGCCCTGCGGGGAGCATAATCTAAGATCTCCATGTATGGTTGATAGGGTTTGTTCTAAGCAATTTCCAAAATCTTTCCAAGAAGAAAATTTAATCAATGTAGATGGTTATTCACGTTACAAGAGAAGCAAAAAAAGTCTTTCAATTGAAATAAATGTTAAAAAAATAGATAACTCTTTGGTTGTACCATACAACCCATACTTGACATTAAAATATAACTGCCATATTAATATTGAAAGCTGTGCTTCTATAAAAAGTGTAAAGTACATATTTAAATATATTTATAAAGGGCATGACTGTGCAAATATTACAATTAAAGAACATGAAACACTTCTTCATGATGAGATAAGTTCATTTATGGATTCAAGATATGTTAGTGCTCTAGAAGCAGCATGGCGGCTTTTTGGCTTTCATATGCACTATCAATCGCATACGATTGTGCGATTACAAGTTCACCTTCCTGGAAAACAGTCAGTATATTTTACTGAAGACAATATTGAAACTGCAGTAGAAAGAACACATTATAGAGACACAACTTTGACTGCTTGGTTTAAATTAAACAAAGAAGATTTGTCAGCTCATGCATATCTTTACACTGATATACCTCAGCATTTTGTTTTCCATCAAAATACAACAACATGGAAAAAAAGAGTACAAGATTGAGGAAATAACACTATTGGTCGTATGTACTCTGTAAGTTTAATTTCAGATGGTGAGAGATTTTGTTTACGCTTGCTTTTACTTCATGTTAAAGGGGCAACTTCTTTTGAAGATATTCGTACAGTTGATGGTGTTCAATTTCACACATTTAAAGAAGCAGCTCAAAAACGTCTTTTTGAAGATGATCAATCTTGGGATTTATCTCTTCATGAAGCTGCAAGTGAAATGATGCATCGACTTAGAGAGCTTTTTGCTAATATTTGTGCTTTAGCATCTCCACCAAATGCTAAAGAGCTTTTTGAAAAGTACAAATAATTTTTTTTGAAGACTTTTCAAGACATCCAAGTCACACATCAGAGTATCAAAATTGTTTACATCTTGCACTTAGAGATATTCAGGATATATTAATTGTTCATGGAAAAAAATTGTCAAGATTTTGGTTTACCAAATCCTCCAAACAATTTACCTGAAAATCCCAGAGATCTCTATGATGCTTCTTTTGAAAGTTATACTGGAGTTCAAATTAAGCCATCTTTTAATGACCTTCAAAGAGAAAGTTTTGAAGAAATAATTGCTGCATCGGAAAATGACAGTTTACCACAAAGGTGTTATTTCCTTGATGGTCTAGGTGCTAGTGGAAAAACTTACCTGTACAAGACTGTTGAGGACAATTAGAGGGAATTACAATAAATATACCAAATATCACAAAGAAAAAAAAAAAAAAAAAAAGTGAAATAAATGTGATAACAAAAATCATAAAAGGAAAACCAAATAAAGTTCTGAATAAAGGATATGTCTGTGTCCTCTGGATGAGTTTTTCAGCTTGTTAGCATTCCTCAGTGAGATCCCATAAAAAAGGAAACAGAAAATTGCAACATAGTGTGAATCTGTAATGGCACTTTGAGGAAGTAGTTGTTTTGTAACAAATGACTACTCACATTTGTTGGAGCTTTCCACTAAGCTCAAGGATATGCGCACTCCCACTTTATACTGATGGGAAAACAGTACACTAGGCAAAACTTGGATACAAATTTATTCTAAAATATATAAAAGCGTCACATAAGCCTTGATAACACCACAATGTAAGGGTACAAAAGCAGATATGCTGTAATAAATGCTTCAAATCGCCAAACTTGCAAAGAGGTAAATGGATCAGCAGGAGTGTGACCGCCGAAACCAAAACCTCTTTAGTAGCAAGACAGTAGCGCTAAGCCCCCAGGTGTCCTGGCTAGTGTAGAGACGTGATAAAACTCAATATAGAACAGTTCAGTTCCGACGTACGTTTCGCAGGTATGCTTTGTCAAGGAATCATTTCCTTGACAAAGCATACCTGCGAAACGTACGTCGGAACTGAACTGTTCTATATTGAGTTTTATCACGTCTCTACACTAGCCAGGACACCTGGGGGCTTAGCGCTACTGTCTTGCTACTAAAGAGGTTTTGGTTTCGGCGGTCACACTCCTGCTGATCCATTTACCTCTTTGCAAGTTTGGCGATTTGAAGCATTTATTACAGCATATCTGCTTTTGTACCCTTACATTGTGGTGTTATCAAGGCTTATGTGACGCTTTTATATATTTTAGAATAAATTTGTATCCAAGTTTTGCCTAGTGTACTGTTTTCCCATCAGTATAAAGTGGGAGTGCGCATATCCTTGAGCTTAGTGGAAAGCTCCAACAAATGTGAGTAGTCATTTGTTACAAAACAACTACTTCCTCAAAGTGCCATTACAGATTCACACTATGTTGCAATTTTCTGTTTCCTTTTTTATGGGATCTCACTGAGGAATGCTAACAAGCTGAAAAACTCATCCAGAGGACACAGACATATCCTTTATTCAGAACTTTATTTGGTTTTCCTTTTACAATTAGAGGGAATAGTGAGGTAGCATTACCAGCTGCTTTAACAGCTATTGCAGCAAATTTGCTGGAAGGTGGACGAACATACCACTCACAGTTTAAGTTGTCAGTTCCTCCGGTGGGCAGATCTAAATTTATTTTTGTTCTTCTGGCACCATTTATACCCTGATATTTCTCCTACTGTTCCTTGTTCCCTTGGCAGAATGACTAGGGGATGAGGGGAGTGGGGGAGGTATTTAAGCCTTTGGCTGGGGTGTCTTTGCCTTCTCCTGGTGGCCGGGTTCTTAATTCCCACAAGTAATGAATAAAGCCATGGACTCTCCTCCCACAGATGAAAATTAAATTATCAGGTAAGCATAATTTATGTTTTTTTAGTTAACCTATTTTGATGAAAATCCAGTGTGATATATATATAAATTCACACTGGAATGAGACAAATATAAATGTAATCTCATGTGTTGACATGTTTTTCTTTGGGGCACGAGATGTATTCAGTTGTCTCTACAAAATTTTCTACAGTATTATTTTTATCTGGTGCATGGCATTTTGTAATCTGTTACAATAATCCATTATGAGACTGGTTTTTTTTTCAGGACGTGTTGGTCTTGACAGTCTTTTTCCTTAGTATGTGCTACCATCTGGTGGCAGTTCTCTGTATATGAATGATCAATGTATTTCTTTTCTATCATGTACATTTTTTTTTAGGGATTTGTGTACGCTCAGTGGAAAGTCACTGAGATTCTCTCGGGAGACCAGAGCTCCTTTCCCCATTGAAGCATGGCACTCTCCTATGTCAGGGATTCTTGTCCATGAATTTTATAATTATAAATTTTTATTATATTCTCTCTCATACCGAGGTGATTTTTCTAGTTTCTAGGACATGTATGTTGCCCTGTTATAATTTTCTGGGCTTGTTTAATTCTTCTCATATTGAGAAGTATTTTGCTCATGTCTGTGTCACATGTACAATAATCTTTTTATTTACACCAGCTGTACTCGCTCTACCGCATGGTAATCAGTAGGTTTGCAGTTTGGTTCCTGCTGCAGTTACTTGCACCTTGAATGTGTGCCCGCAAGCTGTTTTAAACTACACTTTTTTTTTCAAACAAATTTTTATTCAACATTTTTCAAAAACATTACATAAAGAAAAGAAAAACAGAGGTTAGCAGTGAATACTTGACATTTCCCAATCTTGGGTGTTTTTCCCCTTTAAATTGCAATAGTCCATGAGACTCAGTTCGTATTTTCAAGAGGTCGTAAAAATATCTTTATCTTCATGGTGGCTATTTCGTAACTAGAGATTCCATGTGTACCATGAATCAAGGCACAACAAGGAAATGAAAGTCAGCAGTATATTATACAGTTGAAATAACATAACATAAAAAAAAAACAATAAAAATGTCTAGTATAAGGTCATTTCCTGAATGCAAGGGTGAAATGTAACTTGGCTGTGTATATCAAGCATCTAGTTTCTATGCATAGTAATCGTTAAATTTATATCTCTATGTCCAGAATTGTGGCAATTCTATAGTATAGATCCATCTGATCAAGTATTTGGTAATGCAGTTTTTCTAGGATAAAAGTAGAGTGTACTTGTGAGAGCCATTCTGTGATGGTGGGAGCTGAGTTTTGTTTCCAATGACGTGGTATAACTTGTTTGGCACTATTCAGAAGAATGAGTAATGCATGACTGTGGGTTTTAGATAATTTGGGAATAAGTTTATGTAGTAGGACAACAGTCGGGTCTAAGGATATATGTGTGAAAAGTAGTTAATTTGTTTTGTCTATTACCATTGTCCAGAATTTATAGATGATAGGGCATGTCCACCATATGTGGATGAGAGTGCCTCTTTCTCCACACTCTCTCCAATGTCTATCAGAAGAATTGGGAAAGATTGCTTTAATTCTAGTAGGGGTCAGGTACCATCTTAGTAGTACTTTGTAGTTAGTTTCTAATATTGATGCGTATATAGATGCCTTTGCTGTGTGTTGGAAGATGGCTTTCCATTCTTCCTTGGAAGGGGGGGACATAAGTTTGAGTGACCAGGTTTCAGCATACGAAGGTAGCGTTGTGGTGTAGTGGTGTTATTAATAATTGGTAAATGAAAGAAAGTGTGCCACAGTTTGAAAGGTTTTCTGAGCATAACATTTCAAAGGGATACCGCTGTCTTAAAAGATTGTGCTTGTTGGGGTGTGTTGAAGCGAAATGTTGAAGTTGGTGGTATTTGAGCAAGTTCTTGAAAGAGTAACCCATTGTCAACTAGCTCTAAGCTGGTTTTTATTCTTTCCCCATTTGAAAGTGTGTAAAATGGTCGTGTCATTTAAATGTCACCATTGGGGTATGGTGGAGGCAGTCTGAGAATGGTAAGGTTTCGTCTATAAACAGGGGAGTCAGCGAGGATGGTAATGAAGAAATAGGGTTTGTTGTATTGAGGACGGTTCTCCAGGTTAGAAATAGTTCATGAATAATGGGATAGGTGTGAGGCAATTTGGGCCACGTTTATATCGGGAGCCAGCACCTGCCTCCGAGTTGTTTGTCTTGTAATAGGTGGTGATCCAATTGGACCCATTCTTTGTAATTTGCGTTTTTACACCAATCTACTATTCTTTGGAGTATTGCCATTCTGCAGTATTTTATTAAGCAGGGTACGCCTAAGCCTCTGCTGTTTCTAGTGAGGAATAGGGTGGATTTAGATACTCTAGGGAACGTGTTTTGCCACATATATTTGAGTAATAGGGACTGGAGTTTAGGTATATAAGAGTCAGGGAGTGGGATAGGTAGGGTCTGGAAATGATATAAAATTCTTGGTAGGATGGTCATCTTTATCGCATGTATGTGACCCAACCAAGAAAGGGGCTTTTGCTTCCATCTATCTAATTTGTTGGATGTCTCTATTAATAACTTGTCGTAATTTAGTTTTATGAAATCCTTTGGGTCTGTAGTTAGTTGGATTTCTAGGTATTTTATTGATTGATTTTGATGTTTCAAATTGTAAGTTTGTTGGAAAGATTGAATAGATTGGTCATCTATTCCTATTCACATCATTTCGGGCTTTGAGTGGTTTATGGAAAAGTTTGAGTAATATCCATATGTCTTAAGGGCTTTTAGTACTGCCGGAAGGAATCGATTCGGTTTGGAGAGTGTGAATAGGACATCATCCACATAGAGTGAAATTTTAAATGTTATGTTCCCTATTTTTATGCCTTGAATGTCACTATCTAATCTAATATGGGATGCTAGGACTTCAATAGCGAGTGCAAATAGCAGTGGAGATAGAGGGCAGCCCTGTCTTGTTCCATTGTGGATTTGGAACCAGTGAGAAAGGGTATTGTTATATTTGATTGTGGCATAGGGGTCATTATAAAGAGAAAAGTTATGATTGATGAGGGATTTTCTGAAGCCAAATTGAAAGAGTGTGAGTTTTAGAAATTGCCTATTCAATAAAAGGCTTTTTCAGCATCCATAGCCAAAATGATAGCCTGGATTTCGTTATTTTTAGTGTATTCAATAATCTATAAAATCTTGTTCGTATTGTCTCGTGCTTCCCTCCCTGGGATAAAACCTACTTGATTGCGGTGGATTAGATAAGGTAAAATGGTATTGATTCTGTTGGCTAGAAATTTTGCGTTAATTTTTATATGCAAATTTAATAGTGAGATGGGCCTGTAGTTCTCTGGTGAGTCAGCTGGTTTGCCCGGTTTAGGGAGTACTGCTATCCTAGCTTCGAGCATGTGGGGTGGGAAAGGGCTTCCAGAGTCTATTCTTTGAAAAAATGTTAACAGGTGCGGTATAAGTGTGTCTTGGAAAGCTTTATAATATTTTGCAGTTAAACCGTCTGGGCCGGGACTTTTTTGTTTTTTTATTTTTTTAATAACATCTAGTATTTCTTTTTTTGAGATAGGTTAATCTAATATGGTTTTCATGTCGGGAGTAAGGCATGGAATGCCTGAATTTTTGGATATAGTCTGTACACTGTTCTAGAAATTTTGCATTTGAGGATTCGTCCAGTAAATTATACAACTCTGTATAATTTGTAAATATTTGGCCTATATCTTTTGTAGTTTGAACAGTTTTCCCCTTTTTGTCTTTCAGTTTGTGAATGTAAGATTTGAGGGTTTTTCTTCTTAGGGCTCTAGCCAAAAGTCTTCCGGCCTTGTTACTTTCTGTGAAAAATCTTCTTTTTAAGAAAAAGGCCGTTTGTTGTGCTTTTTGATTTAATATGTTTTGTAATTGTTCTCTGGTGACAATTGTTTGAGAATGTTATCGTCCGAGGGATTTAATTTATGTAGATGGTCAAACTTGGATAATGAGTAGAACAGGGTATCGTATTTTCCAATTTTTTGTTTGTTTAAATATGATTTGAGCCTTATATAAAATTTCATGTAGCATTTATGAGTGTCCCATAGAGTAAAGTTGTCAAACACGACATTTGGTTCCAGACCACCCAGTTGTGCCCCTGTTCCATTATTTGCCTAAGATTCATAAGGATCCCGTGAATCCCCCGGGAAGGCCAATAGTATCGGGCATTGGATCACTTTTGGAGCCAATGTCCAAGTGGATGGATGATATATTGCAGCCAATAGTCAAAAGTTTACATTCTTATCTGAGAGATTCACATCATCTATTGGAATGTCTGGATGGGATAACATGGGAGCAGGGGCACACTTGGGCGGTGACGGATATTGTATCACTGTACACGGTCATTTCTCATACTAAGGGCATTGCAGCAGTTAGGTACTTCCTCAATAAGTTTACTAGCTTTTGTACAGATGTTGTTTCTTTTATATGCCTAGCCCTGGAATTTCTTCTTACACATAACTTTTTTGTGTTTGATGATTTACTTTACTTGCAGTGTTGTGGTATGGCAATTGGGGTGAAATACGCCCCCTCTTTTGCAAACCTGTATGTAGGTTTTTGGTAACTCAAGAATATCTATGATACCTATAATCCCTTTATGGCTGACATTTTACTCTATAAGAGGTTAATTGATGATGTAATTTTTGTGGTCAATGGTCCACTTGGGGAGGAGGGTTTTGAGAGACTCTTAGCACACTTAAACGGTAATGATATGAAACTTAAATTTGTAGGAGTACAGAATAATCAGGGGGTTGACTTTTTGGATGTGACATTGGAGGGTGACGTGGAGAACAATGTGATTATATCACGAACTTTTAGAAAATCGAGTGCAGGAAACACAATCCTGCATGCAAAGTTGTGCCACCCACGTCACCTTATCCGTGCCATACCCAGAGGTCAACTAATAAGGTTGAGGAGGAACACCAAGAACCTTGATGTATACATGGAACAGTCGTTAGAATTATGTAAGAGACTAGAAGCCAGAGGTTATGACCCAGAACTACTGAACAAGGCAATAAGTGAAATTGGTCAGTCACAAAATTTGACACTGAATACACCCAAGAGTAAGGGGGTACAGCAAGGAGATATACTAGTCACTACGGAATATACTAAACAGTTCCCACAGATGGTACAAATACTTAAGAATAATCTATCAATTTTATCCACTGATGATATATTAAAAGAAACAATAGGCTCATGCAAGTTTGTATCTAAAAAAACAGTTACATTGGCCACCACATTATCACCCAGCATGGTATCAAGATCGAGAAGTGAAAGGACTTGGTTAAGTACAATAGGTAATTACAAATGTGGTGGCAGAGGTTGTTTAACTTGTGGTCTGATAGATGTGAGCAATGAATTTAGATCCTCAGTGGATAACTATGTCTATAGTATTGATTTTTATGCAAATTGCAAAACCACATTTGTGGTGTACTTATTGGAGTGCTCGATTTGTCAAAGTCAATATGTAGGGAAAACGATGAGACAGTTGGGCACTAGAGCACGCAAACATTTTAATGATGTTAAAAATTTCAACAAAGATTCGAGTGTTGACCAACACTTCAATGGTGTACACTTCACGAATGTGGGTAAATTTCTGATTAAAGCTATAGACGTAGTAAAGTTGTCGATTAGAGGGGGCAACAAATACAAGATATTAAACAAGAAAGAACTTTTTTTGGATTTTTAAATTAAAACAAGGGTCCCACTGGGTTTAAACAAAGAGTGGGACATTAGTTATTTTGTCTAGATCTGTATAGCCATATTGTATCTGAAAATATGTGTATCTATCTATCTTTTGTAGTTTCACATTAGTATGTGTTTTCACACTAACTTTTAGGGAGAATACAAATGAATAAATCAATACCCCTCAGTCTTCTTATACATAGGGAACATCGGTGTAATGTGGAGTATAGAAACAGGATGATTAGTATTAAAAATTCGATTTTGTGATATGTAATATTATTGTTGTTCAAAGAGCTACAATCAGGGATATGGGTCTATATTTTTAGGGTTATTGACAAACTGACAGATTAACTCTGTTATCCCATTTAGGGTTAATAATGTATAACATTACCAGATGGACCCTATAATTTACACTAAGATACACAAGCAGGTTATTTAGAGAAGAGCATGACTATATATGTAAATGTTTGAACTAGACAGATAGCATGCCAGAACTTGCTGTGTATACAGTAATGTATACTAAGTATGGCTTTCAGCATAATATAAATGTATATAACTGACATGGTAACACTGCTTATGTTGCGTACTAACTTTTGTTTTTAAATTTGTCTGTATGTAATTCGAATTGTGTTATGTATTGGCTAATGTTAGGGCAGCTGAGCCCTATATAAGGACGGATGTTGTATACAGCAATTGAGTCTCTGATGAAGTGCCACTAGTGGGCGTGAAACGCGTCAGACTACCTACCTATCCATGTCTGTCCGAGTTGTATTTTAATAATAAACCTTTGTTTTTTCTATTGTAACCGTTGTGCAGCTTTACCTTTGTTTAGTAAAGTTGTCAATGTCTGGGGTGTTAGTGATAGTGAAAAATTCTTGTAATGATTATGTGAGTTTATGTACATTGGTAGGGTTAGATAGCATAAAGTCATCTAACTTCCAAAGGTATGGTGAGTTTGGTTTAGTGGACCAGTTTAGTTCAAGTATCGCTGCAGAGTGGTCGGACCAGGATGTGTGGCTGATGTATGCTTTTGAGATATATTGCAGGCCTGCTTGGTCAATGAATAAATAGATAATCAAGTCTGGAGTAGGTCTTATTGGGGTGTGAAAATAATAAGTAGTCCCTTTTCTGGGGATTAAGATATCTCCAAGTATCATGAAGATGTATGTTGGTAAAATCAGACTAAATAGATTTAAAGGGACACTGAACCCAATTTTTTTCTTTTGCAATTCAGATAGAGCATCCAATTTTAAGCAACTTTCTAAGTTACTCCTATTAGCAAATGTTATTCATTCTCTTGGTATCTTTATTTAAAAAGCAAGAATGTAAGTTTAGATGCTGGCCCATTTTTGGTTTGATTAAGCACATAGATATTGATAATAGTGACTAGGTTGTTTGACTTCCTGTTGGAGGCGGGGCATGCAGGTAACTGCAGGTAGCTGCAGGTGCTGAGGACGCTCCGTGCCTCTGAGTGAGGCCTAAATCTAACACCAGCATATGCATTGGTTTCCCTTGGCCACATTCAGGCTTGGGAACATGGATTCCGATCCAGCATGGGAAGTTAAAATTGCAGCCTAAAAAGTGCACGGTGGCTGGTGCACACCATTTCTACAGGGACTCCTAAGTACGGTCTCAGTTCCTCCCTGGACAAGCCCTCTGATACACCTGAGATTGTATAGCAATGACTTTCAGCTGCTCTACTCACTATACCCGGCATTAAAGTGGTATTTAAGAAAGAGGCTCTGAGACGTACCTGCATAAGAACTGTACCACAGACAAGTTATACACACGCTGGTATATAAGTTACAGAGTGGTGACTCTGACACTTACCTGGTTAAAGTGTTTATATACCCAGTGGCAGCCCTTTCTACCCCTTGGCGGTCTGTGATTGGGATTTCGAGATGCTAATGCGGCAGTGATCCTAGTTCTGGAGGAGTCAGTCTCTCTTTGTCGGGCCGAGAGTGGAGTGGAGGCTCCGCGGTTTTCACTGCAAGGAAGTTTGGGCATCTCGGACAGCAAACAGCCGAAGTGTTCCCGCCCCCCCAGCGTGAGGTATCGCGGGCGAAGCTTCACATTGCTCCTGACTGTGGCTTGCACAGGTCATCCAGCGGCGACGACTTGTATTCCTGAGGTACTCCTATAGAGAAGAAGTGTCTACGGTGGCTGATTGGAGGACCGCTTCCGCGCTGTAGGTGCACTGTTATGCTGTATAGCAGTTCCTCCACTTTGGTTGCAGCTTGGAGCCCTCCGGACACATTACGCCACAGCTTGGGAGGATCGAACAAGCTGACAAGGTACTCTGGTTGAGACTGTGGGGATCGACAGTAAGGTACCATACTCTGGCCTCATTTTGTACGCTTGTTTGGATATCTAAAAGCTTCCTTTACCGCATTTGTACAGTTGGTTCAAGTGCACTTAATCTTTTTATTTGTACACAGCGTTCTGGACTTTCTCTGCCGAACCCATTGGGTCAATTAATAACTCAAGTTGACGGGGTAAACTCGCTGTGAAGGCAGCAAAGACATTGATATGAAGTAGCATTTGAACAAAATAAGCTCAAGGCTGGTCTATATTTTGAGGGAGCTACTATTTACTATATTTGGAGAGCTCATTTATGTACATCCTGTATTAGCATAGAAATCTCTTTAGTTCTTAGCCTGCTGTATTTCTGTAGGTGGGTTGTTGAGCTAAATAAGGTTAATGCTGAGATTTATTCATTATTCTTTCTTGTGTTGATAATCTACCTATGTATAACCTGTATTTATAGAACGCTCTCCTGCTTGTGGCTGCTCTTTTCCTGAATATAAGATGGTGGGACATAATATATGCATAGAGATATGGTTACAGCAGGTCACTAGATATTAAAACATAAGTAGATTTAACAGCTGGAAAGTATTTTTTGATAAGCAGTATCTGAAAAAGCTTGTCTGGGTTGAGATTCTTACCTTGGAGACAGATAAACATAGATTAGGTAGGATATCAAATTTGCTGTGGTAAACAAAAAATATTTAGTCCCCCCAAGGTATGGTTACCTGGAATTAATAGTACTAACTATTAGGATATTGAATTGTATTTTTTTAATTTAAGTCTATAAAAATATATTAGGGTAGGAATATATATACAAGTCTCCCTGGTTAATTTTCACTGTGGTGCTTTATGCTAAGAAGTTGATTACTTACACCGACACCTATTCACTTACACTAATATTTGTAAATTCCTCTATGTAGCGGCATACACGAAAAATGGTTTAAAAGGAATAACTTTTGCACACTTTAGATAGAAATAAAAACTAGAGAATTTGAGGAATAGAATTGACACCTGAATAAAAAACATTTTAACACTTTTTAGAAGAATACACTGTCTCAAACACATTAGAAAAACTAGTACCCCCCCCTCTTTTTTTTTTTTTTTCTCTCTCTCTGTGTGTACTTCTCACTGCGTTAAGCCTCCTAGTTAATAGACAGTACTATACAAACAAATTTTAGTGAGGCTTGGTTCATGGATAAATATATGCAGCAAAGAAGTTCTCCCTCCAATATGCCCCCCAAATCCAGAGAAAAGAAGGGGAGCAGCAGGAACTTGGATTCTAGCTCTGTTTCCCCACCGGAAAAAAGTGTCTCTAATCCGTCTCCTAACAATCTGTTAGAATTTGCTGCTGAAGTAGCCAAAATTTTGACACCCCAATTTGACATGATCAAACAGGAGATCAGAAATGAGATATCAAACCTCACTTTGGAGGTTAGACAGTTTTCATCCAGACTAGATGAAATGGAGAATCGGATCTCAGATCTAGAAGATAGATTTAATATTATGGATCCGGTAATAGATACTCACAGCAAAACTATCACTTCATTGCAAGCTAAGATCGAGGACCTTGAGGATCGATCGAGGCGCAATAACCTTAAAGTGATTGGCTTGCCTGAGTCTACTGAATTCCAAGATTTAATGAATTTTGTTACCATTACGTTACCACAGGCCCTACAGATCCCGGCTCCTGCTGCTCCCTTTCTTGTTGAAAGGGTATATAGGATAGGGCAACGACGTGAACACAGTGAGACATCAAGATCAAGGCCAGTAATCTTTAAATTTGTCAACTTCCAGGACAAACTTTTATATCTTAAACATTACAGGAAATGTAGCCCTCTCTCTGTAGGCTCACATAAATTATTACTGTTTCAAGACTTCTCTTCGGAAACTTTAACCAAGAGAAGAGATATGTCCTTTTTTTATGGGAGATTGCAGAAAGAGAACTACAACATCAGGCTGGTCTATCCAGCCAAGCTAATTGTACAGAAAGATGGAAGTACTCACACACTCAATAATGTTATGGAGGCGGAGGCTTTTTGCAGAGAGGTAGGGGTACCATGAATATGTTTTTAGGGTATTAGGAAGAGGTTCTTTGATCACAGATTCAGAATATGTTGTTACTTAGATAAATAGAAATGAGTAGTATGGTCTTTGAATTGAGGACTATGATAATCCTAGAAATGGTGTTTTTTTTATGGTTCTGTGGTGGGTCTTGTGGGGTTCTGTGTTGTCTGTGTTTTTTTTTTTTTTTGTTCTGTTCTCTTCTCTTCTCTTGTCCTTTCTTTTTTTTTTTTTTTTTGTTCTCCTCTCTCCTCGTTCCCCCTTTCTGCGTCCGCACCTTTCCCTCTCCCTTTCCGCTCCTTCCTATGTGCCGACACTGGAATAGGTCCTCTAGTATTTCTCGTGGGTTGAGCATAGGGACCACCCTCTACCCTTTACTATATACTAGATTAACAAGTTAAATAATATGAATGATAGATAAGCTTAACTTGCTATCTTGGAATATAGGAGGTATCAATTCACCAATTAAAAGGAAAACTGTAATAAAGCATCTGGGGAAATTTAACCCTGATATAGTACTCTTACAGGAGCTACATCTTAATACCGTTGAAATACCCAAACTTAAATCTAAGTGGGTAGGGGAAGTAGTGGCGGCTCCATTTACCTCAAGGAAGAGGGGGGTGGCAATTTTATTGAATCGGAAATTGGAATATAGAATAATTAATACTGAACTCGATTCTGAAGGGAGATTCTTAATATTGGAGTTGGAAATTAAAGGTTTCAGATATACACTATGTAATATATATGGCCCCAATCAAGTTGACCATAACTTCTGGTCAGCCTTATTGGTAAAACTACACAGATATATAGGATCAAATCTGATTATTGCAGGAGATCTTAACTTATTAGCGGACCCCTCGCTGGATAACTCTAACAATAGGATGCTAAACAGTAGAGGTAGAAAAAGGCGGATCTTTCAGAGGTTATGCTCCCATCTGGGGGTGGTAGATTTATGGCGAATACAGAACCCGGATGTACGTTCTTATACATGTATATCGCATGCTCAGCGATCTTTCTCCCGACTTGACTATTTCCTGGTTTCAGATACTATGCTAGTTCGAAATTGGACCACTGATATTAAAGACATAGTTATTTCCGACCATGCCGTCATAGCACTGGGTCTTAATACTGGAGGTAGGCGGTTTGCTAAGAATTATATCTCCTTCCCTAGACATTTGAGTAATAATATTAAATTTCAGAACCACCTTCGGTTAAAATGGTCAGAATACCTCAATAACAATCGAAATATATAGATAGGATCGAGACATTTTGGGAGGCTTCTAAAGCCGTTTTACGCGGAGAGATTAAGTCCTATACATCCCATTGGTCTAAAAGCTGTAGTGTAGGGGCTAGACAACTAGCCAATCGGGTCAAGAATACATATAGAGCGTATATCTCTAGGCGTACGAGAGAATCATGGGAGGCTTACGTTGTGGCGAAGACGCTCCGTGATTCGCATCTGAAACAAATCAGTGCCCAGGAAGAACTTAGAATGAAAGCATAGTATGGTGGGTTCACGGGTAGATCAGCAAAATTTTTAGCGAGGTTAGCTAAGTCCTCACCTAGGTATACAATTACTTCTATTAAGCAAGGAGATGTGAGATATACAAGCCATGCTGATATAGAAAAAGGTTTTTTTTACTTCTTTCAGGACTTATATAGGCAAGAGCCTATTAAATCAAATAAAAAAGAGATATTTTGGGGAAAGATTAAAATTCCACGTTTATCCACAGAAGCCAGAGATGTCATTAACGCTCCCATTACGGAAGAGGAAATAATTTGGGCAATCAAAAATGCGAAGCCTAATAAAGCAGCTGGCCCAGACGCTCTCCCCATAGAATACTATAGAATCCTCCAATCTCAGGTGTTACCTATATTAGTTAAGTTATTTAATTTTTATTTTTCTGAGAACAGAAAGTGTTCCGCATCCTTTACATCTGCAAATATTTCACTGATCCTAAAAAAGGGGAAAGACCCTGAACTACCAAGCTCTTTTAGGCCTATTTCGGTTTTAAATGCCGACTATAAGCTGCTTGCATCTATTATAGCCTCACGGCTAAAACCCTATATGGGCGAGTTAGTCCATGAGAATCAATCTGGTTTCATGCACGGGCGTAAACCGGTAAAGAATACGAGGAAATTATTAATTCTGATTGAATATTTCTGGAACATATATAAAAATAAGGAACCTCATGGAGATATAGACAAGGCTATTCTAATGGTAGATGCGGAAAAGGCTTTCGATAGGGTCAGTTGGGACCACCTATTTTCCACTCTAGAGCAATTTGGGTTCTCGGGCCCTTTCAATAACTATATACGTTTAATCTATAGTACTCCCTCCTCTGCGGTGATTATCAACAATACGGCTACACATCGATTTAATCTATTCAGAGGGACCAGACAGGGCTGCCCACTCTCCCCCTTCTTGTTTAATCTGAGTATAGAACCTTTGGCCATTCAATTACGGCATGAACTAGAGGGAATTTTCTTAGCGGGCGAGAAGCTGACCCTTCTTCTTTATGCGGATGACCTTCTGCTATTTCTATCTAATCTTAAGGTATCACTACCTATTTTACAGAACATCACCCAGGAGTTTGGAGAAATCTCGGGGTTTAAGATTAATACCGCTAAATCTGAACTAATGTGGATATATAAAAATCCCTCATTACAAGTGAATCATCCTTTTCGGGAGGTTCCTCAGATAACGTACTTGGGTTTACAATTATCAAGAAACCCGGAGGAATGGTATGGATTAAATTATAGGTTGGTACTGGACTCTTGCAAGAGAAATCTGGATGAATGGATTAGGCTACCAATCTCGTTAACTGCGCGGGTAACTTTGATTAAATCAATCATCTTCCCGAAGCTCCTCTATATTATGCAAAATATTCCATGGCTCCTGCATAAAAAAGATATCACCATATACAATAAGGCTTGTTCTAAATTTCTATGGAATGGTAAAAGACCACGAATTGCCTTATATAGGCTCATGAACTCTAAGTTATCAGCGGGCCTCGCACTCCCTAATATTCAGGCATATAATCTGGCTATTATAGCTAGATTTGCACTAGATTGGTTAACCGAGAAGGAACAAATTACCTCTTTTACCTGGGAATCACAGATTGTGGCTCCATTCAAGCTAAAGGCTCTTTTGCACTGTCCATTCACCTCAATTCCGTCCAACATATTTTATTTAGGTACCTTTAAGAATGTCATTATTGCATGGCAAAGGCTATGTACAGAAATCGGGATCTCTCCCTATATCTCACAATATTTACCTATAACAGGTAATCCAGACTTTAGCCCTGGCTTATCCAATCGGATATTTAAAGACTGGGAGTCGAAAGGCCTCCAATCTCTATGTCAGTTTCAGGACGCGGGAGGTTATACAGTATTATTTCAAGAAATTGCAACCCGGTTTGATCTAGGGACACGTGAGTTCTACGCTTTTCTGCAAGTTAGACATTTCCTCCAGGAGCTGCTCACAAAATACGGGAATGACTGGTCCTTGGGTGAGTTGCAGCCCAGGATCTCGATGTATGCAGCAGGAATATATGCAATTTCCCCTTTATACTTACTATTAATACAGAAAGCGTCAAAAGCACAAGTAAACGAGATGGTCGTTAAATGGGCTACTTTATTTCCGGACATAGATGAGCAGATTATCGCGGGGAGCTTTAAAATAACGCAACAGTCATGGGTTCTGACATCATGGAGGGAGTCACAGATTAAAGTGGGGTTACAGAGATACCTTACACCTGCTACTCTTGCCAAATGGTACAAAACAAAGGTTCTATGCCCTAGATGCTCAATGGCAGGAGCTGACCTATTTCATTGTCTATGGAGTTGTCCTAAGGTAGGCCAATACTGGGGGAAAATCTCATTTTGGTTGATGACAGTTCTGAAGGTGGACCATAAAATATCTCCTATCGAGATTTTTTTTCTGGTAGAATATCAGGACTCAAGGAAGAACTATAATCTGATAAATACTATTATATTAACCGCACGTAATCTTATTTTTAAAACATGGAAAGCATCTTCTTCACCTACAATGGCACAGTTTAAAAGGGCTTTGACTGATCAATTTATAATAGAACAGATTAACCTATCTCATCCACAAGATAAGTACCTAGCAGTATTATTTAAGAAATGGGAGATATTTGTAAGATCTTTGCCCCTAATACATCAAAAAAAATTAATTAAACCTATTAGAAACTCAGAATTTATACAGATGAATATCTTGGCAGGCCATTTCCCTAGTGATTGGGCAACAGATTCTGAGTGAGTGGGTGGGAGCGGATGGGGAGACGGGAGGAGAGGTTCTAACTCCTTTTGGGTTTTTTTTTGTTTTTTTTTTGTATTGTATTTTATTTTCTGTTTTATGTGTGGGGAACCCGAGTAGGTTGTTTATATTGTATGGTCTATATGATGTGGGGGGGTTAAAAAAAAGGGGGAAAACAACTGAGATGAAGAAAGCCTAGTCATTTAACAAAGGTTTATTTGGTCACACTAACGCACTTTTTTTTTCTTTTTTTGTTTTATGAATGCTCGTTTAAAATAAACTGGTAAGATGTGCTTTTAATTACGTACGGGCACTTTTTGCCCCATACTTTGGTTTACGCTGTGTTATTTAACTATATATGGATCTGCTTATAATCACTGTGTTATGTACCTTTGTTTTATCTGATAATTGTTAACTCTGTAGATTTCTTTGTCTTTGTTATAAATAAAGATATAAAAAAAATAAAAATAATAGTGACTAGGCTCCCATATATGAGGCACTTGATTGCTAGATATCTGCCTTCTCTATCCTTTTCTACTTGTTTTTCTAGGAAAAATAGAAGCTGACACCATTCTGTCTGCAATTATAAGAACTGTGGTAATGGGTATCATAGTGAGTGTCAAAGTAGTTTGGTACTTTATTGGGGCGGAAATTAGTTTCTTGTAGTAGAATAATGTCAGCGCCTTTACGGTTAAAATCTAGCAGTGCTTGTTTTCTTTTTTGGGGTGCATTAAAACCTTTAATGTTTTGTGAAATAATAATCAGTAGATGACTACGTGTGTGTGCCATTCAATAGGACAAAAATGTATAAATCGGCCAATATGTCTGAGCAAAGAGACCTTTTTTCAAAAAAAGAAATTAAACATTTTGAATAAACAGTAACAGTTTGTATGTTTTGAGTTCTTATTTTAGAAAGAATATAATGATGTTCCTCTCTGAGGGTCCGAGAGCTCATCTCTCGAGGAGGTGCAATAATAGGGGTCTGATGGGACCTTTGTGTTTAAAAAGTTAAATGAATAGCTCATTAAACCTTGTTTATCTTGGTTCTGAGCAGCAATAACATTATATTTCTTTTGCAAGATGTACCGAGTCCACGGATTCATCCTTACTTGTGGGATATTATCCTTCCTAACAGGAAGTGGCAAAGAGAGCACCACAGCAGAGCTGTCTATATAGCTCCCCCCTTAACTCCACCCCCCAGTCATTCTCTTTGCCGGCTCTAAGCAGGAAGGGTAAAGTGAAAGAGGTGTTAAACTGTTAGTTTTATTTTATCTTCAATCAAGAGTTTGTTATTTTTAAATGGTACCGGTGTTGTACTATTTACTCTCAGGCAGAACATAGATGAAGATTTCTGCCTGGAGGATGATGATCTTAGCATTTGTAACTAAGGTCCACTGCTGTTCCCACAGAAGCTGAGGAGTACAGGAAAACTTCAGTGTGAGGAACGGTTTCTTGCTATACAGCAATGAGGTATGTTCAGTCATTTTTTCTGCAGAGACTGTGTTAACTCAGAAAGGCTGACAGTATCCCCATTAGGGGAAGGGGAAGCATTAATCCTAGTTTCATAAGGGGCATTACTAGCTTGCATAAAGGGCTAATCTTATGGGCACTCAGTTTGTATATGATATAATAGGACAAACGTTTGTGTGTTCTGGGAGTACTGTTTTTTATTCTGATGGGACATCTTTTTGAGGGTACACTTGGCTTATTTAGGGGTTTTATAACCCACATGGCTTACAAAAAAGGTTTGGTAGATTTTGTGTAGGCCCCAGCAACATCGAGTGGGATGGGCGGGACCTATTTTTGCGCCTCAGTTGCGCATTTAGTTTATGCAGACAAGCAGCAAGCAACATTTCCAGAGGTCCTGGTATACTTCTGGGGCTTAAAGGACCAGTCAATACAGTAGATTTGCATAATGAACAAATGCATGATAAGAAGACAATGCAATAGCACTTAGTCTGAACTTCAAATGAGTAGTAGATTTTTCTTAAATAAATTGCAAAATTATGTCTATTTCCACTCCCCCTGTATCATGTGACAGCCATCAGTCAATCACAAATGCATATACGTATATGCTGTGAATTCTTGCACATGCTCAGTAGGAGTTGGTGACTCAAAAAGTGTAAATATAAAAAGACTGTGCACATTTTGTTAATGGAAGTAAATTGGAAAGTTGTTTAAAATTTCATGCAGTATCTGAATCATGAAGTTTAATTTTGACTTGCGTGTCCCTTTAATCAAAGCTTTATCACCACATTATCGTTCCTTAAGGGCAGGTAGGGCCACAGCAGAGCTGTGGCAAGGTGCTGACAGGGTTTTTTTTACCGGTTTTGGACATTTGTCAATCCGGTTTTCTCATTTGGGGGTTTATTGCTTATTTACTTGTGGTGCAATCTTACTAAAGCTTAGTGGGTATACTGTAAAAATTTCTGAAAATGTTAAGCTATTTTAAGCAGTTTTGCAGTTTGTGTATGCCTTTTTTTCTCTTAAAAACACAGTACCGTTTTTGAAAATTGTGTTTTTTTATTAAATAAAGTGTTTTCCAAGCTTGCTTGTCTCATTACTAGCCTGTTCAACATGTCTGACATTGAGGAAACTCATTGCTCAATTTGTTTAGAAGCCATTGTGGAACCCCCTCTTAGAATGTGTCCCACTTGTACTGATATGTCTATAAATTGCAAACAGCATATTTTGACTTATAAGAGTTTGGCATTGGATGATTCTCAGACAGAAGGAAATCAGGTTTTGCCATCTAGTTCTCCCCAAGTGTCACAACCAGTAACGCCCGCACAAGCGACGCCAAGTACTTCTAGTGCGTTTAATTCTTTCACCTTGCAAGATATGGCCTCAGTTATGAATACTACCCTCACAGAGGTTTTATCTAAACTGCCAGGGTTGCAAGGGAAGTGCAGTAGCTCTGGGTTAAGAACAAATGCTGAGATTTCTGACGCTTTAGTAGCCATATCCGAAATTCCCTCACAATGTTCTGAGGTAGGGGTGAGGGATTTGCTATCTGATTGAGAGATTTATGATTCAGGAAGGATGTTCCCTCAGACAGATTCAGATATGACGGCATTTAAATTTAAGCTATAACACCTCCGCTTATTGCTCAGGGAGGTTTTAGCGACTCTGGATGATTGTGACCCTATTGTAGTTCCAGAGAAATTGTGTAAAATGGACAAATATTTAGAGGTTCCTGTTTACACTGATGTTTTTCCGGTCCCTAAGAGGATTTCAGACATTGTTACTAAGGAGTGGGATAGACCAGGTATTCCGTTCGCTCCCCCTCCTGTTTTTAAGAAAATGTTTCCCATATCTGACACCATGAGGGACTCATGGCAGACGGTTCCTAAGGTGGAGGGAGCTATTTCTACTCTGGCTAAGCGTACAACTATACCTATTGAAGACAGTTGTGCTTTCATTGATCCTATTCATAAAAAATTAGAGGGTCTCCTAAAGAAAATTTTTGTTCATCAAGGTTTTCTTCTTCAACCTATAGCGTGCATTGTTCCTGTAACCACTGCAGCTGCCTTCTGGTTTGAGGCTCTAGAAGAAGCTCTTCAGGTGGAGACCCCACTAGATGATATTCTGGACAGAATTAAGGCTCTTAAGCTAGCTAATTCTTTTATTACAGACGCAGCTTTTCATCTTGCTAAATTAGCGGCAAATAATACAGGTTTTGCCATTTTAGCGCGTAGAGCATTATGGCTTAAGTCCTGGTCGGCTGATGTGTCATCAAAATCTAAGCTTTTGACTATCCCTTTCAAAGGTAAGACCCTATTCGGGCCTGCACTGAAAGAGATCATTTCAGACATCACTGGGGGGAAAGGTCATGCCCTCCCCCAAGATAAGTCAAATAAGACAAGGACCAAACAAAATAATTTTAGTTCCTTTTGAAACTTCAAGGGTGGTCCCGCTTCCTCTTCCCCTGCTGCAAAGCAAGAGGGGAACTTTGCTCAATCCAAGCCAACCTGGACACCTAACCAGGCTTGGAACAAGGGTAAACAGGCCAAAAAGCCTGCTGCTGCCACTAAGACAGCATGAAGGGGTAACCCCCGATCCGAGACCGGATCTAGTAGGGGGCAGACTCTCTCTCTTTGCTCAGGCCCGTGCAAGAGACGTTCAGGACTCCTGTTCAGTAGAAATTGTAACCCAGGGGTATCTTCTAGATTTCAAAGATTCTCCTCCAATGGGGAGATTCCATCTTTCTCAATTGTCTGTAAACCAGACAAAAAGAGAGGCGTTCTTACGCTGTGTAGAAGACCTTTTTACCATGGGAGTGATCTGCCCAGTTCCGAAAGCAGAACAGGGACAAGGTTTTTACTCCAATCTGTTTGTGGTTCCCAAAAAAGAGGGAACCTTCAGACCAATTCTAGATCTCAAGATCCTAAACCAATTCCTAAGAGTTCCATCCTTCAAGATGGAGACCATTCGGAGTATTTTACCGATGATCCAGGAGGGTCAATATATGACCACCATGGATTTAAAGGATGCGTATCTACACATTCCTATCCACAAAGATCATCACCAGTTCCTCAAGTTTGCCTTTCTGGACAGGCATTACCAGTTTGTGGCTCTTCCCTTCGGGTTTGCCACGGCGCCAAGAATCTTCACAAAGGTGCTAGGGTCCTTTCTGGCGGTCCTAAGGCTGCGGGGCATAGCAGTGGCGCCTTATCTAGACAACATCCTAATTCAAGCGTCGACTTTCCAACTAGCCAAGTCTCATACGGACTTAGTGTTGGCCTTTCTAAGATCTCACGGGTGGAAGGTGAACATCAAAAAGAGTTCTCTTATTCCTCTCACAAGAGTTCCATTCCTGGGAACTCTGATAGATTCGGTGGACATGAACATTTTTCTGACGGAGGTCAGGAAATCAAAGATTTTAACCACCTGCCGAGCTCTCCATTCCATTCCTCGGCCGTCAGTGGCTCAGTGTATGGAGGTAATTGGACTTATGGTAGTGGCAATGGACATAGTTCCGTTTGCTCGCTTGCATCTCAGACCACTGCAACTATGCATGCTCAAACAGTGGAATGGGGATTATGCAGATTTATCTCCTCAGATAATTCTGGATCAAGAGACCAGAGACTCTCTTCTTTGGTGGTTGTCACAGGATCACCTGTCCCGGGGAATGTGTTTCCGCAGGCCAGCGTGGGTTATAGTGATGACAGACGCCAGCCTACTGGGCTGGGGTGCAGTCTGGAATTCCCTGAAAGCTCAGGGTTTGTGGACTCAGGAGGAGGCCCTCCTACCGATAAATATTCTGGAATTAAGAGCGATATTCAATGCTCTTCAGGCGTGGCCTCAGCTGGCTTCGGCCAGATTCATCAGATTTCAGTCGGACAACATCACGACTGTAGCTTATATCAATTATCAGGGGGGAACAAGGAGTTCCTTGGCAATGATAGAAGTTTCCAGGATAATCCGATGGGCAGAGACTCACTCTTGCCATCTATCAGCGATCTATATCCCAGGGGTAGAGAACTGGGAGGCAGATTTTCTAAGTCGTCAGACTTTTCATCCGGGGGAGTGGGAGCTCCATTCGGAGGTGTTTGCTCAACTGGTTCAGCTATGAGGCACACCAGAATTGGATCTAATGGCATCTCGTCAGAACACCTAACTTCCTTGTTACGGATCGAGGTCCAGGGATCCTCAGGCAGCACTGATCTGATAGATGCTCTAGCAGTACCCTGGTCGTTCAACCTGGCTTATGTGTTTCCACCTTTCCCTCTCCTTCCGCGTCTGATTGCCAGAATCAAACAGGAGAGAGCTTCAGTGATTTTGATAGCACCTGCGTGGCCACGCAGGACTTGGTATGCAGACCTGGTGGACATGTCATCTCTGGCACCATGGACTCTGCCACTGCGACAGGACCTTCTGATTCAAGGTCTGTTCAAGCATCCAAATCTAATTTCTCTGCAACTGAATGCTTGGAGATTGAACGCTTGATTTTATCAAAGCGAGGTTCCTCTGAGACGGTCATAGATACCTTGATTCAGGCTCGAAAGCCTGTCACCAGGAAGATCTATCATAAGATATGGCGTAAATATCTTTTTTGGTGCGAATCCAAAGGCTACTCATGGAGTAAGATCAGGATTCCTAGGATTTTATCCTTTCTTCAAGAAGGATTGGAGAAAGGATTGTCAGCTAGTTCCTTAAAAGGACAAATATCTGCTTTGTCTATTCTATTGCACAAGCGTCTGGCAGATGTCCCAGACATTCGGGCTTTTTGTCAGGCTTTAGTTAGAATCAAGCCTGTGTTTAAACCTTTTTCTCCGCCATGGAGTCTAAAGTTAGTTCTTAATGTTCTTCAGGGGGTTCCGTTTGAACCCATGCATTCCATAGATATTAAGCTTCTATCTTGGAAACTTCTGTTTCTAGTTGCTATCTCTTCAGCTCAAAGGGTTTCTGAATTATCTGCATTACAATGTGACTCGCCTTATCTTGTTTTCCATGCTGATAAGGTACTTTTGCGTACCAAACCTGGGTTCCTCCCTAAGGTTGTTACTAACAGGAATATCAATCAGGAGATTGTTGTTCCTTCTCTGTGTCCTAATCCTTCTTCTAAGAAGGAACATTTATTGCACAACTTGGATGTGGTTCGTGCTTTGCAGGCAACCAAAGATTTTCGTCAATCATCTTCTTTGTTTGTTGTCTATTCTGGAAAACTTAGGGGTCAAAAGGCTATGGCTACCTCTCTTTCAGATTTGTAAGGCTGCGACTTGGTCTTTGCTTCATACCTTTTCCAAATTTTACAAATTTGATACTTTTGCTTCTTCGGAGGCTATTTTTGGGAGAAAGGTTTTGCAAGCAGTGGTGCCTTCCGTTTAGGCTCCTGTCTTGTCCCTCCCTTCATCCGTGTCCTAAAGCTTTGGTATTGGTATCCCACAAGTAAGGATGAATCCGTGGACTCGGTACATCTTGCAAAAGAAAACAAAATGTATGCTTACCTGATAAATTTCTTTCTTTTGTGATGTACCGAGTCCACGGCCCGCCCTGTCTATTCAAGACAGATAGTATTTTTTATTGAAAACTTCAGTCACCTCTGCACCTTATAGTTTCTCCTTTTTCTTCCTTGGCCTTCGGTCAAATGACTGGGGGGTAGAGTTAAGGGGGGAGCTATATAGACAGCTCTGCTGTGGTGCTCTCTTTGCCACTTCCTGTTAGGAAGGATAATATCCCACAAGTAAGGATGAATCCGTGGACTCAGTACATCGCAAAAGAAAGAAATTTATCAGGTAAGCATAAATTTTGCTTTTAGTATAGAACTCATGGCAAAAAAATAAGCAATAATAATTTTAACAGGAACTAGATGTACAAAATTTGGTAACATACAGATTACTCTCTGTTTGTCCCATAAATGGGCAGAGATAGACCATGTCAAAATTAAGGTAGGTAACATGGGTGTATAATATAGAACAGATATACAACAACAAAATATGACATAAAGGATACCGTCCTTTGTGATGCATAGGATAGGGTTGAAATTGGATCAGTCCTCTTTAGCAGGGTCGTGACAGTCTTCAGAGGATTTACTTCCTGGGCTTGACGAGATGGTTTGTCTCATGTTGTGATATGTGGTAGAAAGTTTTCCCTTCTTCTTGGGGAGGATTGTTTCCCGTCTTTTTGCTTTCTTTGCTGAAGATCTGTATTCTGTATTGTCCAGGGCCTGAGAGTTGGTTGAGGTAGCAGGAGGGTCCAAACCCAAGAGGTCACAAAAATCTGATATTTCAGTAGGTTTAGTACAGATAATCGGTGTATTGTTGTGAATGACTAAGAGGTGAAAGGGAAAACCCAGGCGGTATGGTATTTCTTTAATTCTGAGCAGAATTGTGAGGGGAAAGAGTTATTTTCTCCTCATGAGCGTTCTCAGGGACAAGTCTGCATAAAATTGGAGTACTGATCCCCTGAATTTGATTGGTTGAAATTTTCTTGATGCAGTCATCAGTTCTTCCTTTTCTGTGAAACTTTTGAATTTAATAATAATGTCCCGAGGTGGTGCTCTGTCAGGTGGTCTCGGTCCTAGTTCCCGGTTGGCTCTGTCCCATTTAAATTCAGCTGCTGCTGGGTCTCCTGTCATATGATGGAAGAGAGCTAGTAGATAAGTTGGAAAATCTTTTGGCAGAGTGGTTTCTGGGGTTCCTTGTATCCTAATGTTTTTTCTTCTGCTACGATTCTCCAAATCCTCTACTTTGTCATGTAGGTTGGAGATTTCTTTTGTTTGTTGTTCAAGTAGAGATTGTATGTTAGTTAATTCTTCGGTTGCCGTCGCTTTGTTATCTTCTAGGGCTTCAACCCTAAATCCCAGAGTATGCATATCCTGTCTGAGGTCAGCTAGTTCTTCCCTTATGCAGGATCTAAGAATCTCAGTTAGGTCCTTAGTTGATGCAAGAGGAGGGATAAGCTGTGCAGGATTTGTACTTACAGTGGTTGTAGAAGTTTGTGGTTGTGAGTTGGGGGTTTCCCTTAATGTAGGGGAGTTCTGGCTGACATGGTCATTGTTAATGAATTTGGAGCTTACTGTCTGCTCCCTGATAGTGGTGGTTTTAGTGCTTCTTGGTGGTTTTAGGTTCCTTTTTGATGCTGTAATGCTCTGGGAGTATTTGAGAGCAGGGCTCTGATGATTTAGGAATACTATGTGAGTAGGCCTTAAAGGGACAGTCTAGGCCAATATAAACTTTCATGATTCAGATAGAGCATGTAATTTTAAACAATTTTCCAATTTACTTTTATCACCAATTTTGCTTTGTTCTCTTGGTATTCTTAGTTGAAAGCTTAACCTAGAAGGTTCATATGCTAATTTCTTAGACCTTGAAGCCCACCTCTTTCAGATTGCATTTTAACAGTTTTTCGCCACTAGAGGGTGTTAGTTCACATATTTCATATAGATAACACTGTGCTCGTGCACGTGAAGTAATCTGGGAGTAGGCACTGATTGGCTAGACTGCAAGTCTGTCAAAAGAACTGAAAAAGGGGCAGTTTGCAGAGGCTTAGATACAAGATAATCACAGAGGTTAAAAGTATATTATTATAACTGTGTTGGTTATGAAAAACTGGGAAATGGGTAATAAAGGGATTATCTATCTTTTAAAACAATAAAAATTCTGGTGTAGACTGTCCCTTTAAATATATTTTATATTGGCAGGTATTTGACCGTGTGTCTGTAGGTCTCAATTTACTAATATCTGACAGCAGTTGGATATGTTATTGCAGCACCAGGTATCCGGTGTGGATCTTAAAGGGACATGAAACCCATTTTTTTTTTTCAGGATTTAGAAAGAGCATGCAATTTTAAACAACTTTCAAATTTACTTATATTATCTAATTTGACTTATTCTCTTGATATCCTTTGTTGAAAATGATATCTAGATAGGCTCAGTAGCTGTTGATTAGTGGCTGCACATAGATGTCTTGTGTGATTGGCTCATCCATGTGCTTTGTTATATTTTCAACAAAGTATATCTAAAGAATGAAGCAAATTAGATAATAGAAGTAGATTGGAATGCCATTTAAAACTGCATTCTCTATCTGAATCATGAAAGCAAAAAAGTTGGAGCGAGCTACACTTAGTCTTATGGTGCGGTCGGGCCGGGCCGAGCCGTGACTATACAGCTGGCCTGATGCGCTGAGTAAATATAACAGACCCGCTCAGCAGAGAGCGGGTCTGTGAAACAGAGCTTTTTAAAAAAAATTATTGAGAAAGGCCTGACACGGGCCGAAACGCGTAGACACTGGTAAGCCTTATTCTATTTGTGTTTTTATTTTGTACAATCTACACTATCTATACTTCTGTTTTTTAGGGACCATGTCTGTATACTAGTTTATCACCAGGCACATTTCCTCACATTCTCTGGGATATTCTCTACAATCAAAATTATACTCTGGATACATATATCCACCAAGGGGAATAGGATAACAACAGGATTTCACTTTTTGGATTTTCACACAATACTTTATTGTGACTTTTTTTCATCTATTTGACTTTCACCTATATTTATTTTTCGCTTTGTTTTTGCATCCATATATTTTTATATTTTTATTATATTTTTATTGTTACCATTTTTTATTGTCACTATATTATTGTATCACACTTTTTGGAACCACGTTGGATTGTGACACGGCCTCCTGCCGATTTTTAGAATCACGTTGGATTTTGGTAAGGCCCCTTGCCAATTGTTTATTCCCTAGAACTGTTTATACACAATCACATATTCTTTTCACACTATCATTACCACAATTATCTAGGTGTGAGACTGATCTCACAGACTGTTTTTATACACCACACATTAGATTGTACTGCAATCTTTGGAGCAACACAGTTTGGGTCCAGGCCTACATCCTAAATTCTATAGGATTGTGTACCCACAACAATTAGGTTTACTTTTCTCATTGTTTTATAATTGTAACCTATACCATCATTGTGCCACAAATTGTTAAAACCATCATGGATCCATGAAATATTGGTTTATATTGTATCATTGTATTTTATCCTATGTTTTTTATTGTTTTATATTGCAATAAACCTTTCTAAAATGTGCTCATACCTGCCATTTGCTTAGTTGGCGCCTAGGTCCTTTCATTACAATTTCTCTTTCTTGGGTGCTTGCTAGGTGCACCTCTCCTAGGCTATAGGTACACAGTAGGCGCTTATATCCTTCTTTACCACGTGACATCAAGGAAACTCCTTGTTCAATGTGTTTAGAAGCCATTGTGGAACCCCCTCTTAGAATGTGTCCCACTTGCACTGATATGTCTATACATTTTAAAGAGCATATTGTAGCACTTAAAGGGACAGTAAACCTTAAAAATAATGTAATATAATTCTGCACATAGTGCAGAATTATATAACATTATTTAGGTGCTATAGCTATAAATGCATTTTTTACCTTTTAATTTGTTAAAAATATGGCGCTTTTACAGACCCGCTCTCTGCTGAGCGGGTCTGTTATATTTAGTCAGCGCATCGGGCCAGCTGTATAGTCACAGCCGGGCCCGACAGCGCCATAGCACTAAGTGCAGCTCGCTCCTGTGACAGGAGCGAGCTGCACTTAGTCTTATGGCACGGTCGGGCCGGGCTGTGACTATACAGCTGGCCCGATGCGCTGACTAAATATAACAGACCAGCTCAGCAGAGAGCAGAGAGCGGGTCTGTAAAAGCGCCATATTTTTAACAAATTAAAAGGTAAAAAAGGCATTTATAGCTATAGCACCTAAATAATGTTATATAATTCTGCACTATGTGCAGAATTATATAACATTATTTTTAAGGTTTACTGTCCCTTTAAAACTATAGCCCTAGATGATTCTCAGACAGAAAGAAATGAGGTTATGCCATCTAGCTCTCCCCAAGTGTCACAACCAGTAACGCCAAGTACCTCTAGTTCGTCTACTTCGTTTACCTTACAAGACATGGCCGCAGTTATGAATACTACCCTCACAGAGGTTTTATCTAAACTGCCTGGGTTGCAAGGAAAGCGCGATAGCTCTGGGTTAAGAACAAATGCTGAGCCTTCTGACGCTTTAGTAGCCGTATCCGATATACCCTCACAATGCTCTGAAGTAGGGGTAAGGGATTTGCTATCTGAGGGAGAGATTTCTGATTCAGGCAAGACGCTCCCTCAGACAGATTCTGATATGACGGCATTTAAATTTAAGCTAGAACACCTCCGCTTGTTGCTCAGGGAGGTATTAGCGACTCTGGATGATTGTGACCCTGTAGTGGTTCCAGAGTAATTGTGTAAAATGGACAAATACCTAGAGGTTCCAGTTTACACTGATGTTTTTCCGGTCCCTAAGAGGATTGCGAACATTATCACTAGTGAGTGGGATAGACCAGGTATTCCGTTCACTCCCCCTCCTGTATTTAAGAAAATGTTTCCCATATCAGACACCATGCGGGACTCGTGGCAGACGGTCCCTAGGGTGGAGGGAGCTATTTCTACACTCGACAAGCGTACAACTATACCTATTGAGGACAGTTGCGCTTTCAAAGATCCTATGGATAAAAAATTAGAGGGTCTCCTAAAGAAAATTTTTGTTCATCAAGGTTTTCTTCTCCAACCTATTGCGTGCATTGTTCCTGTAACCACTGCAGCTGCTTTCTGGTTCGAGGCTCTGGAAGAGGCTCTTCAGACGGAGACCCCATTAGAGGATATTATGGATAGAATTAAGGCTCTTAAGATGGCTAATTCTTTCATTACAGATGCCGCTTTTCAACTGGCTAAATTAGCGGCAAAGAATTCAGGTTTTGCCATTTTAGGGCGCAGAGCGTTATGGCTTAAGTCCTGGTCAGCGGATGTGTCGTCAAAATCTAAACTTTTGAACATCCCTTTCAAAGGAAAGACCCTCTTCGGGCCTGAACTGAAGGAGATTATTTCAGACATCACTGGAGGGAAAGGCCATGCCCTCCCTCAGTATAAATAAAAAATATTTCTGACGGAGGTCAGGAAATCAAAACTTGTAACCACCTGCCGAGCTCTTCACTCCATTCCTCTGCCATCAGTAGCTCAGTGTATGGAGGTGATCGGACTAATGGTAGCGGCAATGGACATAGTTCCATTTGCTCGTCTACACCTCAGACCACTGCAACTGTGCATGCTCGAACAGTGGAATGGGGATTATGCAGATTTATCTCCTCAGATACATCTGGATCGGGAGACCAGAGATTCTCTTCTCTGGTGGTTGTCACTGGTTCACCTGTCCTGGGGAATGTGTTTCCGCAGGCCAGAGTGGGTCATAGTAACGACAGATGCCAGCCTACTGAGCTGGGCTGCAGTCTGGAACTCCCTGAAAGCTCAGGGTCTATGGACTCAGGAGGAGGCTCTCCTCCCAATAAATATTCTAGAACCGAGAGCGATATTCAATGCGCTTCAGGCGTGGCCTCAACTGGCTGCAGCCAAATTCATCAGATTTTAGTTGGACAACATCACGACTGTAGCTGATATCAATCATCAAGGAGGAACACGGAGTTCTCTAGCGATGATAGAGGTGACCAAAATAATCCGATGGGCAGAGACTCACTCTTACCATCTTTCAGCAATCCATATCCCAGGGGTAGAGAACTGGGAGGCGGATTTCCTAAGTTGTCAGACTTTTCATCCGGGGGAGTGGGAGCTCCATCCGGAAGTATTTGCCCAACTGATTCAGCTATGGGGCACACCAGAATTAGATCTGATGGCGTCTCGTCAGAACGCCAAGCTTCCTTGTTAGGGATCCAGGTCAAGGGATCCCCAGGCAGTACTGATAGATGCTCTAGCAGTGCCCTGGTCCTTCAACCTGGCCTATCTGTTTCCACCATTTCCTCTCCTTCCTCGTCTGATTGCCAGAATCAAGCAGGAGAGAACTTCAGTGATTTTGATAGCACCTGCGTGGCCACGCAGGACTTGGTATGCAGATCTGGTGGACATGTCATCCGTACCACCGTGGACTCTGCCGATGAGGCCGGACCTTCTAATTCAGGGTCCATTCAAGCATCCAAATCTAATTTCTCTGCGGCTGACTGCTTGGAGATTGAACGCCTGATTTTATCAAAGCGTGGTTTCTCTGAGTCGGTCATTGATACCTTGATTCAGGCTAGAAAGTCTGTCACCAGGAAAATCTATCATAAGATATGGCGTAAATATCTTTATTGGTGTGAATCCAAGGGTTACTCATGGAGTAAGATTAGGATTCCTAGGATATTGTCTTTTCTCCAAGAAGGATTGGAGAAGGGATTATCAGCTAGTTCCTTAAAGGGACAGATATCTGCTTTGTCTATTCTTTTACACAAACGTCTGGCAGATGTTCCAGATGTTCAGGCGTTTAGTCAGGCTTTAGTTAGAATCAAGCCTGTGTTTAAACCTTTTGCTCCGCCATGGGAGTTTAAATTTAGTTCTTAAAGTTCTTCAAGGGGTTCCGTTTGAACCTATGCATTCCATAGATATTAAGCTTCTATCTTGGAAAGTTCTGTTTTTAGTAGCTATCTTTTCGGCTCGAAGAGTTTCTGAATTATCTGCTTTACAGTGTGACTCACCTTATCTTGTTTTCCATGCGGATAAGGTGGTTTTGCGTACCAAACCTGGATTCCTTCCTAAGGTTGTTTCTAATAGGAATATCAATCAGGAAATTGTAGTTCCTTCTCTGTGTCCTAATCCTTCTTCCAAGAAGGAACGTCTGTTGCACAACCTAGATGTGGTTCGTGCTTTGAAGTTCTACTTACAAGCAACTAAAGATTTCCGTCAAACATCTTCATTGTTTGTTGTCTATTCTGGAAAGCGGAGAGGTCAAAAGGCTATGGCAACCTCTCTTTCTTTTTGGCTGAAAAGCATCATCCGTTTGGCTTATGAGACTGCTGGCCAGCAGCCTCCTGAAAGGATTACTGCTCACTCTACTAGAGCAGTGGCTTTCACATGGGCTTTTAAAAATGAGGCTTCTGTTGAACAGATTTGTAAGGCGGCGACTTGGTCTTTGCTTCATACTTTTTCCAAATTTTACAAATTTGATACTTTTGCTTCTTCGGAGGCTATTTTTGGGAGAAAGGTTCTACAAGCAGTAGTGCCCTCCGTTTAGGTACCTGTCTTGTCCCTCCCTTCATCCGTTTCCTAAAGCTTTGGTATTGGTATCCCACAAGTATTGGATGAATCTGTGGACTCGATACTTCTTGCAAGAGAAAACAGAATTTATGCTTACCTGATAAATTTCTTTCTCTTGCGATGAATCGAGTCCATGGCCCGCCCTGTCTATTTAAGACAGGTAATATATTTTATTAATAAACTTCAGTCAACTCTGCACCCTATAGTTTCTCCTTTTTCTTCCTAACCTTCGGTCGAATGACTGGGGGGTGGAGTTAGGGGAGGAGCTATATAGACAGCTCTGCTGTGGGTGCTCTCTTTGCCACTTCCTGTTGGGAAGGAGAATATCCCACAAGTATTGGATGAATCCGTGGACTCGATACATTGCAAGAGAAAGAAATTTATCAGGTAAGCATAAATTCTGTTTTTTGCTTCTCACCTTTGTCCAGCTGCCGAGTGACTTGGAGTGGTGGGCCCACTGGTGACACAATGAAGCGCCCATATCAGGATCAGCCGCAATGTGGTGCCGGATGGTTCGGAATTCCTCCGAGATGTTTGGCTGTGGGTAAGTTCCAGGAGTTGTTTGTAACAGAGTGCGATTGACTCTTTTATGTGAAGACTCTGTGGTGCTGTATCGGCGGTGTTCTGCTTACATCAGCGGAAGGCCATACGGTCGTGATGTGATGGCGGAGTGTCCGTTTACCAAGTGGTGGTTTGCCTGTTATGGACCCGCTGTGAGCGTGGTGTGTTTAGAGAGCCTGTAATGGGCTTTGAAGATGTCTGGCTTTAGTGTAGGCTGCTTATTAGTTTTAGGTAGATGTTCCCATCGTCAGAACTCCGGTCTTAGGCAGCCATCTTTGCTGCGGCCGGCTCCACCCCCCTAAGCTATACTTTTTATATAGGGAGTGCTCCTATAGTTTGATGGTTCGTATGTCTGTTTAAGACCCAGAATGTTCTGGGTTTGAATTCCAGTAGGCCTATTTCTTCTCAAGGGATTGGGGTCCTCTCTGACTTCCTTCTGAGGTTAGTTTTGACATTTATTTGAGAGATTTCAGTTCTGGTGACTCTCTCAGGATCTCTTGTCCCACGGCGCATGCTTCTTGCGATTATGGGTCCTGTTGCTAGCCTCTCTGGCTAGGGAACAGTTTGGGGTTCCTTAATAGCATAATGCTGCTGAGAGAACACCTTAAGACTCAGAGTTCCGGAAATCTGTGACCATCTCTTGGGTACAGGTCCAACTTTGTATGTTCTCCAAAAATCATTTATGGAGATTATCTGAGCAGACAGATTTTCGCCTGGGAGTAAATTTTTGTGCTTTGTGGGCTCCTCATCCGGGGGTATTCTCGATGTTCCTCCATGGAATCGCTCTCAGGTGGTAAGTCCTGGAGTTGGCTTTGATGATGTTTTTGTTTAAACGCCAAGCTCACTTTTTCGGATCCAGATTGAGAGATTTTCAGGCAGCTATGGTCTATGCTTTAGCTGTTCCATAGGACTTTGGTTTCCTTTCAAGTTTCTTTGCTGGTGCTCTTTCTCGGACATAGTTAGGGTCCTTCTGCAGCATGCTTCATGTTTCTTTTGCTTCAGCTTAGTCTTGCAGAAGTTGGTTTTGGACAAAGTAGAGGTGTCGTCTAATTCTCCGTGGAAATTGCCTCTGAGGTAGGACCTCATGGTCTTTTCCTACTTCCAAATCTAGTTTTCTGATGCTGACTTCTTGGAGATTATTTGCCTAGTCTTGTTTAGACAAGGTCTATGATTCAGACTAGTTAGCCGGTATCTCGCTAATTTGTTTTCCCCATAAGTATAGAGTATATACTTTTTCTGGTGTGTATCTCAAGTTTTTTCTCTAGGAGTCCAGTGTGGGTTCCTTTCATTTTGTCCTTTCTTCAGGATGGCCTGGAGAAAGGTTTGTCAGTCAGTACTCTGAAGGGTCAGATTTCTGCACTGTCTATTCTTTTGCACAAACGTCTGGCAGATTTATCAAATGTTCAAGCTTTTGTTCAGGCCCTGATCAGAATCAGGCCTGTGTTTAAACATGTAGCTTCTCCTTGGAGCCTTAACCTAGTTCTTAAAGTTTAAGAGCCGGCTCTGTTTGAGTCAGTGCATGTTGTTGTGTCAGGGATTTTTCCCTGTTGTTTGCCATGTGCTGCTTGCAGCCATTTTACTCACCTCTCTTCCTGACTATGGTGCATTGTGGGGGATGCTGCTCATTTCCTACACTTCCTTTTATGGCCAGACTGGTGTGCATCATCCATGTGAGACAGGATGCAGTCTCAGAATTGTGATGTCATCACTTATTATTTAAAGGGCCTCTGTTCAGTATGCTTTGCCTTTGCGTTGTCTCAGACCTGTTTGTGAGAGTTTCTGTGTATTACCTGGCTGCCTGACGTCCTTCCTGATCCCTGGCTTGTTCCTGACTCTGCTGTTTTCCTTGTTCCTGATTCCGGCTCGTCTGACTATTCGCTTTGGCTCCTGACTCGGCTCGTCTGACTACCAGCTTTGGTTTTGACTCCTGGCTTGTTATTTGAAGTATAGAGTATATACTTTTTCTGGTGTTTATCTCAAGTTTTTTCTCTAGGAGTCCAGTGTGGATTCCTTTCATGTTGTCCTTTCTTCAGGAGGGCCTGGAGAAAGGTTTGTCAGTCAGTACTCTGAAGGGTCAGATTTCTGCACTGTCTATTCTTTTGCACAAACATCTGGCATATTTACCAGATGTTCAAGCTTTTGTTCTGGCCCTGGTTAGATTCAGGCCGGTGTTTAAACATGTTGCTTCTCCTTGGAGCCTTAACCTAATTCTTAAAGTTTAAGAGCAGGCTCTGTTTGAGCCAATGCATGTTGTTGATATAAAGTTGTTATCTTGGAATGTTTTGTTTCTCCTTGCTATTTCTTCCGCTTCTGAGCTTTCTGCTCTGCATGATGTTGATGTTCATGCATACTTTTGAATCCTTAAAGGGACAGTCTACACCAGAATTTTTATTGTTTTAAAAGATAGATAGTCCCTTTATTACCCATTTCCCAGTTTTGCATAACCAACACAGTTATAATAATATACTTTTAACCTCTGTGATTATCTTGTATCTAAGCCTTTGCAAACTGCCCCTTTTTTCAGTTCTTTTGACAGACTTGCAGTCTAGCCAATCAGTGCCTGCTCCCAGATTACTTCACGTGCACGAGCACAGTGTTATCTAAATGAAATATGTGAACTAACACCCTCTAGTGGTGAAAAACTGTTAAAATGCAATCTGAAAGAGGTGGGCTTCAAGGTCTAAGAAATTAGCATATGAACCTCCTAGGTTAAGCTATCAACTAAGAATACCAAGAGAACAAAGCAAAATTGGTGATAAAAGTAAATTGGAAAATTGTTTAAAATTACATGCTCTATCTGAATCATGAAAGTTTATTTTGGCCTAGACTGTCCCTTCAAGTCAATATTTTACCTTCTATTCATCCCCCGTTACACTTTCTTCGTCTGCCTGCCATCTTTGTTACATTGATTGACAGCAATGTAAGTTTCAATTCTCCAATGTCCGTTTCCCCCTCGGGGCGTTCAGCCCCTTTTTTGCAACGTCATCACCAAGTTATGCTCATGCGTTAGTCCCTCAATAGTGTCATACATCTATCATGCTCGTTCATGAGACGCACATGCGTATTCCGCCTCCTCCTTGTTAGTTGGCTACATATTGTTACTCAGAATGATCGCGCTACAAGTTACAGCAATCTTTTGATAACTCTGCTGTAATCATGTTTGCCGATATGGAATATGCCCTGCACTGAATATTTGAACTTATAATTTGTCAATAACTCAAACTATTTGATGCATGCGCGATTCAGTTGCACATACGAAGTTTGTTGGTAATATTGTGCACAAGCTTCTTACAGACACTACTGAAGAATAAGGAAGTGGTTGAGGGGAGGAGTCGGACTGCAAACGGAGAGTATTATAATATATTTTTTATAAAATATAAAATGTAAAGACAAATATAAAGTTAGCGACTAGAATGCTGATATGTTATTCAATATATGTCAGTAGTCCATTGGCCTGAAATTGACCTTCACTTTAAAGGGACACTGAACCCAAATTTTTTCTTTTGTGATTCAGATAAAGCATTTTTTTCTTTTGTGATTCAGATAAAGCATGCAATTTTAAGCAACTTTCTAATTTACTCCTATTATCAATGTTTCTTCGTTCTCTTGCTATCTTTATATAAAAAAAGAAGGCACCTAAGCTTTTTTCTTGATTCAGCACTCTGGACAGCAGTTTTTGATTGGTGGATGAATTTATCCACCAATCAGCAAGGACAACCTAGGTTGTTCACCAAAAATGGGCCGGCATCTAAACTTACATTCTTGCATTTCAAATAAAGATACCAAGAGAATAAGGAACATTTGATAATAGGAGTAAATTACAAAGTTGCTTAAAATTTCATGCTCTATCTGAATCACAAAAGAACAAATTTGGGTACAGTGTCCCTTTAAGTTCATTAAGAGTCAGCTAAATGTAAAGGGCCTCCTATGACTCTATGCATTGCAAATATGGCCCAATGTATGTGGCATTGTGTTACAGACATGCTGCCCACTGTTGTATATGTGTGCTCCTGGCAGTCAAGAGGATTAAATCACTAGCAGTATTTTACTGGCAACTAAGGGGATATAATGACACCTCCGTTGTAAAAAAATGCATGGTAGTATTGAGAGTGGAGCTATTGTGTGTCCACTCATGCGTCGATCAAAATGTCTGTTATTGTTTCTCTTGACAAGATTACAACAGACCGAAAAAGACTCATTACAAGTGTTGATTACATGTAAATCTATGAACTTCTTAGTAACCAGGACTAGCTGTTGCAGCGCACCTTTATATCCAAGGCGTTACCTCCTGCATTAATAACTACATTAACACACTAACTAATAGAAAATGTTACACTCCAATTCGACTAAAATACAATTTATTCTAAACAGCGCCATATTTTAGATCTGACGTAATACACGCAAAGCACGCTCATCTAATGCCTATCGTCAGGTATCGTACGCTCACGTTGATTTCCCGAGATAGTTCAGTCGTGGGACGTCAGTAGAGCGACACTTCGTGATGACGCGATTAGTATGGGACGTCTCTGGTAGTTAATTCTGTACGAAAACATTGGTGAGAAACGCAGTTTCAGGTAAAGTTGTCGGTAGTTTAAAACAGCTGTTTGGTTCCACTGTACGGACAGTGAGATTGCGGTTCACCCATTACTTTACTGTAATGTTGCAAGGTTCTGTTTCAAATGCTTGACTAACAAACACAAGTGTGTTCTGGTCAAATCTGTGAACACCACTCAGGCTCTGATTATACATATTATAATATTTGAATTATTTATTTAGATTAATCAGTTTCTTAAATGCTTAGTATTAGAATTCTCTGGATCACTGTTTGACAAATGATTTTGCTATGGAACGTTTATCTATAATTTTTTAAGAGATAAGTGCCATACAGGCTAAAAAGCAAACTATGATAAATATATTAACCCCTTAAAGGGACAGTATACACTAATTTTCATATAACTGCATGTAATAGACACTACTATAAAGAATAAGATGCACAGATACTGATATAAAAATCCAGTATAAAACTGTTTAAAAACTTACTTAGAAGCTGTCAGTTTAGCTCTGTTGAAAAGGCAGCTGGAAAGCCCACTGCAAGTGGCAAATAAGACACCCCCCTCCCCCTTCTTTTGCATATGAAAAGACCCTTTACACAAACAGGAGCAAGCTGGAGAAGGTAGCTGACGGTATTCACATACAACTTTGGGGCTTGGTTAGGAGTCTGAAAATCAGAGCAATGTTATTTAAAAATAAGCAAAACTATACATTTATTTTAAAAAAAAAAAAAACTTTATGGGCTATATAAATAAATAAGCTACAAAACATTTATGCAAAGAAAAAATGAGTGTATAATGTCCCTTTAAGGACAAGGCCATTTTCCAATTTCCTTCCCTTAAAGGGACATAATACTCATATGCTAAATCACTTAAAAATGATGCAGTATAACTGTAAAAGCAGACAGGAAAATATCACCTGAGCATCTCTATGTAAAAAAAGGAATATAATTCACCTCACAATCTCCTCAGCTCAGCAGAATATATTCTGTGTAAAAAAAGTTATACTCAGCTGCTGCCCAACTGCAGGTAAAAAAAAAAAAAAATGAAGCAATTAAAGTGCATGTAAAGTCAACCTACTTGCTCTTCATCAAAGTGTTTAATTGCCAAAATAAACATTAGTTTCATTCATCATAATTTTAAAATCTCATTTGAAAAGTAAATATATATTGTTTTACTTGCTATTCTTATCAGCGATTCCTCCGCCTGCCATTTTGGTCCCACATTTGTTTTTTGATTGACACTTTTCTTTCGTAATCTTTTTTTCACCTCTGGGGCGTCAGGCCGGTTGTTCGCTACGTAACTGCGCATGCGTGAACTACTCTATGACGTTGCATAGTAAATGCTCGTCCGCGATTCGCGCATGCGCAATACGAATATCTAATCAGTTATTATAGGTGCCGAAGTTTAGAGCGTATTGATTGCTGTACGCATGCGCTTATTGTCATTTATTGTCATCTATAACCCCTCATCGTGAACGAGCTTCAAACCAACGTCATAGAGTGGGCGGTAAAGATTGAAATGATGCAGGGGAAATACAGGAATAAGACGGTTGGGAGGAGTTCACTGCTTAGAACGTAGATAAGTTTGAATTGAAAAAAATATATAAATATTATTTATTTAAAAAAAATATTATTGCGGTTTGACTATATATAATATTGTGAACAAGTAGGTTAAATTTAATATCGAAAAAATGTACATTCACTTTAACTGCAGACAATCAGCATCAACAGTTCTGAGGTCATGAACTCTTTTACTGTGATCTCATGAGATTTCATAGTAAACTTCCTTAAAGGGACACTAAACACCTGTCTTCTAATAATCCTAAAAAGTATTTTTTCGTATTAATAAAAATAAAATAATCACTGCTGACTATTTTATATGCTCATCTTACCCCAAACTGTTGAAGGATATTGTTTTAAAGTACAGCACTGATCCACTGCTTGATTCTCCTATATAAGCTGCCATATTGTAACGCATGCTGCAGGCAGGGGCACAGAAGTCACATGCTTATGATGCAGTCAAGTGACCTGCATTCATAGACCACAGAGCCAGTGCTACTACATATGTATGTGGTATCTGATGATTCTAGGGTTGGTGCCTTTCTTGGAGAGAAACAAAACCGACATGGTCATTAAAGGGACAATAAATACTAACTATATTTCATGCACTTCTCTCAAATTATGGGTGCTGCGATTTTGGAGCCTAGGTTTCACTGTAGGTATCTGAAGGTTAGTTGCTGCACGTGTGCAAATAGGTTTGTACGGGCAAGCGGTGAAATCCAGATTTCAAAACTGTAGCAGCCATCCACTGTAAAATCTGAGTTTAGAGTACCAACCTTTTTTTTCTCGGCCATACAGAATTATTTTATCTCAAAAAATGTTATGGGGGTTCAGATACCCACAATACCTCAGTGTTTGTGTCGCCAGGAACAAAAAGAGGAGCCATACTTAGTGGTGTAAAATCCCTGTTTTCACCAAAGACTTTCCCCAGCCAGCTCTGCTCACCTATGTGGATACATTGTATCAAACCTCCAGCCATCATGTTTCTATTTATTTTTAACTGTTTACTGTACCCAGACATTTAAAGGAGTCCTGTCAGTACCTACTGTACAACCTGCTGAAAAAAAAAGACTGTGTGACCAAGTGGTGAGCTGCCCGTTAAGGCTGTGCTGTGTGAACATTATTTTCTCAGCAGTTTGTACAGTAGGTACTGACAGGGCTGCTTTAAGTGTCTGTGTACAGTAAACGGTTAGAAATGTATAAAAACATGTAGGCTGAGGGTTTGATACAATGTGAGCAGAGCTGGCTGGCTGAGGAAAGTCTATGGGGAAAACAGGGACTTTACACCCAAAAATATAGCTCCCCTTTTTGTTCTTAGAGAGCTGAACCCCTATACCAATTTTTGAAGAAAAATAATGCTGTGTGGCCGACAAAATAATTTAGAACGCTAAACTCAGATTAACCTCTGACCTATGTGTCTCCACTCCTATTACCTCTGCTTCCCTCTCTCGCCACCAAGACTTCTTACACACTGCTCCTGTCCTCTGGAACTCTCTACCCGCTCCATCAGACTGTCTCCAACCTCGTATAGCTTAATGACTAGAGGGAGGTGGGGGATAACCTCAATACTATGCTTATAAAATGTATTTGGTATTTAATGTACATTTAACACATATTTGCATCAATGATTATACAGCATATCACATGAACATAAGCTGCTAGGACCAACTGAAAATGATTATTTGTTTGGAATTAGATTCTAACACACACAAGTTTTACAATAATAGAGACTTTATTTTTATATTTATTCTTTTATCTACATTGTCCTTAATCACTAATTGGTAACCCTATTTGCTGCATATATTTCCTTGTTGAGCAGGGGCCCTGTTTGAATTCAGGCACATGAGTATATGTGCATATGCTCTGTGCACAGTAAAAGATAACACTGAAACAGCAATAACTTTTATGAAAAGAATATTTTACATATACATGTGTATTGTAAACATGCTTCAATTAAAAACTAAAATGAATTAATTTAAATTTGAGTTTTATGTTAATAAAAATAGTCCCAGTGGCAAATATTGTTTGGTTATATTTTTATATTGATCGCAGAGTTCAGTGTTGTCATATTGCATTGTTGGAGCCTTCGTTGTTTTGCAGGCATATAAAAAATAATGTATCAAGGCAAAGCATTTGGGCACCTTTAGAAATCTAATAATCCTTTGTTGTCTGTTTCAGCCTATGGCATCTTGATGGTGAATTGATGTATTTTATTCTTTAATCATGAATCGGTTTGAGCCAGAATATGATTCCTATGCAATAGAAGAACCCAGTGATGAAGAACCTGGACATAGCAGGTACATTATTTAATGTGACATTAACATGAGAGATTATATCTAATTACATAAATGAGCATAGTAAGGCCTTACTGTAACTCACGATGGTACAGAAATAAGGTAAACACCTGAATACTGAAATACACAAATAAATGAGTGTTGAGAATAAACAGTGTATAAGAAATAAGGATATAGTCTGTAAAGATAGATAAGTTGGTCAGTTCACCAACAAATGTCTTACTCTTCGAAAGGTTAAGCCTCCAAAAACATAATAGTGAAGTCTGTTAAACAGGGAGGAAAAACACTTCTGGATTGCGATGGGTACTCGTACTTAAAGGGATACTTAACCAAATGTTTTCTTCCATGATTCAGATAGAGCATGCAATTTTAAGCAACTTTCTAATTTACTCCTATTTTAAAAATGTTCTTCGTTTTCTTGCTATCTTTATTTTAAAAGCAGAATTGTAAAGCTTGGGTGCCGGCCCATTTTTGGTTCAGAACCTGTGTTACACTTGCTTATTGGTGGCTAAATGTAGCCACCAATATGCAAGCGCTATCCAGGGTGCTGAACCTATAATGGGCCGGCCCCAAAGCTTTACATTCCTGCTTTTTAAATGAAATTAAAAAAAAAAGTAGTATCCCTTTTAAGTGAGCTATGGCTTAGCTCTCAGTTTTAAGGCATCAGGTATCGAGCCCCTCGGCTACCAGGAAAAAACACTGGAAGTCCGTGTGTAATGGAACAGATAATTTATTAAAAACAGGAGACAGACATAGAATCATTCATTTCTCAGTGTTCCTTTTCTGCTTTATAAGTGTTGCTTAGTCTGGATTCTATGAATTGAGAAGTGCATGGAGGTCACATAGCCACCTCATTTTAAAAAGTCTTAAAGGGATATAAACCTAATTTTAACCCATTCCCGCCGTGAGGATTTTCTATGCCATCCTAACTGCGCTGGGCTTTAGCGCCCTTACAACGGCATGGAACATCCTAGCCATTTTGCTGTCCTGTAACAATAGCAACTTCCTATATGCGATTGTGGGCTGGGGGGGGCTGCCTAGCGCCATAGTCACTGCCCCTGACCTGATCCCATCATTGTTCATACGATTGCGTGATTTCAATTTCTACTGATTTGTTTACATCTGAACTTTGTTCTGAGGTAGACAAATGAGTCCCAGCAGGAAGGGGTTAAACAACTTTCCACTATAATTCTATTATCAAATTGTGTTCGTGTTCTCTGTATCCTTTGTTAAAAAGTAGAAAGGTAATTGCATGTGTGTGCAGTACTATATGGCAGCAGTTTTGCAAGAATGTTATACATTAGCAAGAGCATTAGATGGCAGCCCTATTTCCTGTCATGTAGTGCTCCATACATGTGCACGTTACCTATCTAGATAGATCTTCAACAAAGAATAACATGAGAGCAAAGCAAATTTGACAAAACTTTTTTTTTAAATGTTATGCTCTTTCAGAATCGTGAAATCAATATTTTGGGTTTCATGTCCCTTTTAATAAGCCTGGATTTATTTTTTGTCATGGTTCTAGCATTTTAGCCATATTTCCACTGTGTATAGAGTAATAATTTGTGGTTTGTATAGTTAGTTAACACTTTTTCCCACTTGCAGTTGGTAGTGTGGTTTTTTGTTTGTTTTTTTATTCTTTTGTTTCCAAAGCTCTGAGGATGAATTGGATGTACTTTTACATGGAACCCCTACACAGAAGCGCAAGCTGATTCGTGAATGTCTCACTGGAGAAAGTGAGTCTTCAAGCGATGATGAATTTGAAAAAGAGATGGAGAATGAGTTAAGCTCTACCATTAAGACAATGGAAGTGAGCTGGAAACCTTCCACTCAAGGTATGTGCCCTGGTATCCGTTTTGGAATATGTTTTTGGTTTTTGATATATTATATGTAAAAAAAAAAAAAAAAAAACTCTTACAAAGGGGTTGATTACAATCCATGGTTTGATATTTTTCAGCATGTTTTTAGACACTGATAAGCACTTTTAAAATTTTGCTGATCATATTCATTTTGCATTTTTTTCCCACTAAAAACTCATTATTGGCTCATTGACAAAAAAAGGCCTTATATGTAACATTGGACAGTTTTTGTTCATGGTGATCACAATCTGATTTCTTGATATTTTTCAAAAGATTTTCTGCACCTTTTAATTTTTATTTCTGAACTTTGACAGCTAAAGGAATTTACTTTTTATAGGAACATTGTGTTGTTTTTCTGAGTACCTTATCTTTACCACTTCATTCTGTGGGCAAGTGTTTAACATCGGAACAAAGTTCCGATTTAACCTTTTCCCATTGTTGGGACGTTCCATGCCATCCTAACTGTGCTGGGCTTTAGCACCGTTTGGACAGCATGGAACGTCATTTGGCTGTACTGAAGCCAAAGGTGCTTACAGATTGGAATTGCGGCATGGAGGGTGTGCCTAGCTTCATAGGGGCGCCCCCCCCTGACCCGATCCTAACATTGAAATCTCGCGATCGTATGCACGATTGCGTGATTTCAATTTGTTTTCATCGGAACGTTGTTCTGATGTAGACAATTTAGACTCGACATAAAAGGGTTGAACACTTGTTAGAAAAACAAAATCGCGTGATTTCAAGGCCAGGATCGGATCATGGGGGAATACCTACGATGCTAGGCATGCTCCCTAGTCTGATTTCCATTTGAATCAAAGGAGGAGAGTGCAGGACCCCTAAAAAAAAAAAAAAAAAAGGTAGGGCTTTCCATGCCGTCCTAACGGCTCTCTTAGGATGGCATTGAACGTCTTAATGTCGGACGGAGGCCATTGTCCAATTTCTGAACTTAAACAAAACCTAGAATTTGCGCTATATGTTTTTTCAACCACTATTCACCTCTTTCCGACTAAGTGTGCTTATACTTATTATACAGGTTGTTGTTTTTTAGAGGACAAATAGGGGCTTTCTCTTGACATCAAATATTTATATATGAACTATAATTTAATATGAATACAATCTCAGTAAGTGTGAGAAATTAAGTCATTTTATTTTTTTCTAACCACACACCATTTTTTTTTGTGTGTGTGAATATCATAATCCTGATATGTTGTTCTGCAATAAAACACCCATGTATAGGTTTTATTGGGTTTCAGGAAGTTACAGGGTCAAATACGGGACCTGCCCATATAGGTCTCCTTACATGGAAACTTGACACATTGATCTAAACAGCACTGAAATGGTTTAATTTTTTATTTTTACGCCTACCTAACACTAACTTCCTCAACCCACCCAGCAATAACACTGACCCGCACCTAAAGGATAATTTTTTTTTACTTAAAGGTTTTTTTTTTTAAAATAGATGTATATAACTGTGTGACACTTTAGTGATCTTTCTCGCCTCAGATCACATTGAGGAAAGAGAAAGGTAGAGGGAAATGCAGACAGCCATTCCAATCATTGGCTTTCACATTGTATCAGTGACAGCTTGTCAATGTGATCACGTGACTCCAAAGGTGCTAATTGGCTTCTGGGGGGTCTTCCTGTGTTGCCAGGCAAGTCCCTATATCAGATTCATGCATGTAAGTTTAAGGGGGGGGGGGCAGTGGGTGCAAGGAAGTTTGGACGTTCCATGCCCTTCTAAGGTTTGTAAAGGCACAGTATTTTCAGGACGGCATGGAAAGTCCTAATGTAATTAAGAGGTTATTTGTAACATCTGTTTTGATGAGGTAATTAACAATTCAGTTTTATATTCCTTTATGTTCAGTTGCGTCCTCTAGTTGTGGTGCCCCTTCAGCCGAGAGCAGCACTCAGCAGTATTATGATGATATATATTTTGACTCTGATTCTGATGAGGAAATCAACAACAGTAAGTAGATAATAAGAGTAACATTTGCTTGTGGTGTGATCGATTTTGTAATCCCAGCTAAATTAGTTTATATTCCTTAAGAGTACCATGAATCAGTAGTATGCATGTATTTAATAGTTAACTGGAAACCCAATAGGCAGTGCTAAAACTGATAATAAATAATACGAAATCGATTAAAGATATATCCTCAAAGTCCAACCACTTGGGTGCTAATGTATAATTATACCAAAAACATAGAGAATACTATCAGGATTTTCCAAATCTTAACAACATTTATTGTAATGTTTCAGGGGATAAAACATCCCCTTCTTAAAAAAAAAAAATTGTCTTGGCCCTCCCAGGCAATGCTTTCCCTCTCCCAAAGGAAAGTGGACAGAAATTGACCACTCCCCTGATTATCTATAAGGGTAATCTGGACCCATTCCCCCTATCCTCCTAGTTCTGTCCAGCCTTTAAGGTGGACAGGACTAGGAGACTCTCTCTTCAATCACTGGCAGTGGTCGGCTGCAAGACTTAACTTTGGGGGAGTTTGCTTCCCCTGCAGCGGATGGATCCTGGCTGGTGGGAGTGGCTGTATCGTCTTCTCTAGAGACGCCTTAAGTGAGAGACGTCATGTTCTTTGACGTCACGGGGGTTCCATTTGAGAATCCTCTGAAGCGCTCGCACTTCAAATTGATCTTGGCGTGGGCGTAGCTGTGCAGTTGCCATTTCGTTTCTTGGATATTTTCAGATGTTCAGACTGTTATTCTATACCACTGAGAGTCCCTGGCTATGTGCTGGTTTTGCTGTTCCAGTATTCAAGCACCTTGGTATGCTTTTTCAAAAGTTGTGAATAATGTCTGAACCTCTCATCATGTTTCTGATCCTGATACTGCCCAGGGAGATGCAGTTAATTTAAAAAAGGTACTTTTTTTTTTTTTCTCTGTTTTTATTTATGCTGGGGTTTTTTTTTATCCCATTTTTTTCTTATTGGGCTTTATTTACTCTTTTTATTTAATTTTTTTTTAACCCTGAGCCCAAGCCTGCATGTGAATTGTGTGATAAGCTCTGTTGGCAGGATAAGACAATATGTAAAGATTGCCTTTTTCAACGTTTTTGGTGGAAGTTCTACTGCAGCCACATTTTCTAGTGAACATGGTTCTGACACAGATTCTGGGGGCAAAGCTTCTTCAATAAATTCAAATGATCATGCTGCTATTGCGGTGTTTGATACTGCTACATTATGTGAATTTATTAAATGCATCAAAGATACTTTAGGTGTTGAGGAAGGAACAACCTTCTGTGTCCTCAGACTTGTTTAAATCTAAGACAGGTTATGTTGAATCCTTTCCAGTGACTGAGTCTATGAAGAATATTATTTTTCTTTGAAGGAATTTTCAAAAAATGAAAAACAGTTTTAATGTTTCTGAGAAATTATTCAAGTTTTTCTTTGCCTAAACCACTTCATTGTCAATTTTCTACTCTACCTAAAACTGATTGCAGCAATTTCTAGGTTAACTAGAAAAGTTATTGTCCCTATAAGATGACGCTGGAGCTTTTAGGGATATAATGGGTAAAAAGATGGAGCATAACCTTAAAAATCTTTGTAGCAGGGAGCTCTTTTGCATCCACTTTTGGCTCAATTTTCTGTTTGTTTTTTTTAAAGCTACAGATACCTGGTCTTCTAATATTATGCAAAGTATTTCTGCCTCTCAAGATGTGCAAACATTTAGGACTTTTATTTCAGATTTAAAGAAAGCTTTTGCCCTTTCAGTATCTGCTGTTTCTAAGATGCTAAATTTAACAGGCAGATCCATGAATACAGCTAACATGGTAAGAAGAGCACTTTGGCTTAGTCGCTGGGAGGCTGATCCCAGCTCCAAGATTAATTTATTGGGCCTACCATTTGAAGGTAACATATATTATTTGGTAAAGAGCTTGATACTCCTGATTTCTAATCTTTCAGGAGGGAAAAGTTATTTTCTTCCCCAGGCACCAAAGTTTAACAAAACTTTTTCTTATGCCTATAGACAAAAAAATCAATATCAGAATTTTAAGACCTTTTTCAGAAGGGAGTCCTTTAGCCTTCCAAATTGGAAAACGCAGGTACAAGCAAAAGTAGAGGTCATGCCAGGGCAGCACATTTTTGCCAGAACAAAAAGCAATGAAGGTACGCCTGTCCAGATGCCTTTGGGAGGAAAGCTTTCCAGGTTCAGAGACATCTGGACAGAGGTTATTTCGGATAAATAGCTCTTACAGATTCTCAGGAGAGGCTATACTCTGGAATTCAAGAAGAAACCTCCAATTCCTTACTTTATAATCTCACCACTCTCAAAAAACAAATTGAAACTTCAAGCCATCCACCAGTTTGTACAGAAACTTCTGTAACAAGAGATAGTTCAAGAGGTTCCGGTATGCCAGCATTTTCAGGGCTTCTTCTCTCCTCTCTATCTAGTAAAAAAAGAACATGCAAAAAATAATGGGCAGACACTCATGTAGTTCAGAACAAATCCACTTTACTATAACAATGGCAGCAGTACAACAGAGCAACGTTGCACCCCCTCAAAGTATAAAAAGAACAATTCCTGGAGACCTGTCTTGGACCTCAGGCGTCTAAATTCCCTCCTAGGAGTAAAAAAAATTCAAGATGAAGTCCCTCATATCAGTAGTTAGCATTGTGCCTCCAGGGGCTTATCTGTTATCAGTGGATTTAAAAGATGCATATTTTCACATCCCTATTACAGAGGTTCACAGGCAATTTCTAAGATTTGCAATAGGAAAACGGCACTTCCAGTTCACTGCTCTTCCCTTCGGCATATCCACAGCTCCTCTTATTGCAGAGCTAAGGGTCAGGGGCCTCTTTGTGAAACATATCTAGATTACATTCTTCTGATTTCAAACTCTATTCAGCTGGCAGATTTTCACAGGGAACAGTTACTCCATACCCTGCAGGAGTTCGGATGGTTAGTAAATCTCCAAAAGAGTCAACTTCAGCCAACTCAGTCTATCACTTTCCTGGGGACACAGTTTGATTCAAAGAATGCACTGGTCTCTGTGTCCCCACAAAGAAGGAAGATATTGATGACTTACTTCAAAAAGCCTCCAATCTGACAGCTCCAGTCTGGATGCAAATGTTGGGTCATATGTTTTCCCTCATCCACCTGGTGAAATGGGCAGGATGGACAATGTGTCCATTTCAAATACATTTTTGAAGATATTACCTAAGGCACCTTGAACTCAGTCAGCAAATCCATTTTACGGTGGAACTAAGACGATGACCACATTAGTGGTTTCGGGAGAACATCTCTTTCTCGAGGGATTTCTCTGGTAGAGCCAGATCGGATAATCATACAGACAAATTCCAGCAAGCTCGGTTGGAAGCTATGTGCCAGGGGAAATATGCCCAGGGATCCTGGCAAAGAAGTCTTCAGTCTCTTACTGCAAATGTACTGGAAATAAAGGCAGTCTATCAGGCACTGCTTCACTTTCAAAAAGGGAAATTTAGTAAAACTTTTGACCAACAACAGGACGGCAAAGTCCTACATTTATTTTGAGGGTGGAACAAGGAGAATACAAGCTGTCAAGGAGGTGTCGCCCATCTTGGGCAGCGAAGTATCTAAAGGGGTTATCCACTTCTCACCTTCCCGATCTACAGAATGTTCAGGCAGATTATCTGAGCTGAGTTCCTCTTTCACAAACAGAGTGGCAGTTGAACAGAAATCTTATCAGGATGATTGTGGACAGATGGGGATTTGCGGATATAGATCCAGTCTCAATCACCAGGTGCCTGCCTCTATTTTACGGTTGTCTGCCAACACCACATGCTTTAGGAACGGATGCTTTTTCTCAGGTATTGAGATTCAACCTATGTCAAGTCTTTATACCACTCCATCTCATTCCTCGTCTACTCTAAAGAATTCAAAGGGAAAAAGCAATGTTTGTGGCAGTAATTCCCTTTCGACCTGCATACCATGGTTTCCTCTGCGGTTACATCTTTCAGTGGACCCTCCGTGGCTTCTTTCACACCCTCCAGACATGCTGTCTCCGGTTCCAATCCTGCATCCAGCCCTTCAATGCTTCAACCTGACAGTATGGTTGCTGAGATCAGAAGAAATAGGCAACTGAATATTTAAGATTCTGTAATTCAAACTTTAGGCTAGAAAGAAGATCCCTTCTTCAACCTTACAGAATATGGAATACTTTTTCAGCCTGGATAATTCAACATAGTGCTTCTACAGCCAAGATGGAATTACATAATTTATTGGATTTTCTTCATGAAGGTTTCCTAAGGGGTCTTTGCGCTAGAACACTGAAGGTTCAGGTGTCCTATATCTGCCATTTCAAGTGGTCACAGAAACCTTTGGTTAATCAATTCTTTCAGGCATTGGCTCATATCCAACCTTCTACCAAATCTGCCATTTCAACGTGGGATCTTTCTTTGGTTTTGGAAGCTTTGATGAAAATACCCTTTGAACCCATAAGGGAAATCTCACTGTGGTTTGAAGACAATTTTTCTGGTTGCTGTTATTCCTGCAAGACGAGTCTCTGAATTACAAGCCCTTTCTGTCAATTTTTTTTTTCTTCTTGCTTTCCATAAGGATAAGGTTGTTTTGCGCACAGTTCCTGAGTTTTTTTTACCAAAAGTTGTCTCTGACTTTTATAAATCACAAGACATTATGTTGACATCTTTTTGTCCAGAGATGCCAAATTCAGCAGGAAATCCATTTTATTCACTTGATGTGGTGCGCTCTTTAGACACGTTTCAAGAACTAAGTCTATTAGAAAGACTGATTGTTTGTAGTACCAAGGGGGTTTACAACAAGGTCAAGCTCCTGCGAAATCCACTTTGGCCAGTTGGATAGTACAGAAAATCTTGCAAACCTATAAACAGAAGAATCAAACTGTTCCTGTTGGGCTTAAGGCACATTCTACAATCCTCTTCATTTGGGTGAAAAGTCTTGCCTTCTGTGGTGTCCTAAATAAAGGAAATCCCGCAAAAAGTATAAAGAAGTTTGACTGAAAATGTGTGTTTGCTTTATTCTCGTCTCAATGGTAAGCATTACCAGGTAGGGCTAGAAATTAACAAACAAATATAAGCAGCTCTAATCCCTGGGTAATGCTTACCAGGCTCCCTTCCCTATTTTTCCACCTTTTAGGCTGGACATCACTAGGAGGATAGAGGCTGTGGGTCCATATTACGTTTGTAGGTTATCAGGAAAGTGGTCATTTCTGTCCATGCCCCTTTGGGAGAGGGCTTCTCACTAATAAGCCTTACCCAGGGGTATGAGCCAAGATATAGAAATTGCTTATATTTGTTATATATATATATATATATATATATATATATTATATTATATTATATTATATTATATTATATTATATTATATTATATTATATTATATTATATTATATTATATTATATTATATTATATTATATTATATTATATTATATTATATTATATTATATTATATTATATTATATTATATTATATTATATTATATTATATTATATTATATTATATTATATTATATTATATTATATTATATTATATTATATTATATTATATTATATTATATTATATTATATTAATATATATATATATATTGCACGGTCTATAACTTACAGTTCATCCGTTAATTCCCAGGGCTCCACAAATGTCCCCATGTGGGGTATTACCAAATAGGCACTCATAGGTAATAAATAATTAAAAAAAAAAAAGCCTTAATTCGAAAACATTAAAATCAGCCATAACATTTCTGCTTTCACTTAAGCCTTTGTCATGAGACAACAGATTCTAGTGTACATAACAAGCAAAACACAATTTAAATAGCCCTCAAATTACCTGTTCACTAACAGTCGTACACTCCGCTTGCATCCACACGTGTCCCCACCGAAAACTCCTGATGACTTCATTAAGTGTAGCCTCGTAACTGATTGACACAACCATGTCCACAATAACACCTGCGTGTATCTGTGTGTGTGAGTGAGAGAATCTATGAATAAATACTTGTTACTAACCTAATCATACTAATTGTTTTGACTTACTTTTCCATTTAATTTTTTTCCAATCATATTAATCTCCTATTATACGTAAGATTCTTGATTTCCCTGTTTTTGCAACAGCACATGGCAGTAAGGAGAGGCGTCAAAAGAAGCGCCAAGTGCTTACCAACGACGAACTTCTATATGACCCTAAAGAGGATGACCGGGACCAGGAATGGGTGGATGCTCGAAGAAGAGGGTATGCATCTTATGTTAGTAATATAGGAGGATAGGCTACTCCTCAATTAGGCACAGTTATAAATACGTCACTAGAGTGTGTAGCCAATGGCTGTGTGGAATATGTGTTCTGACTTCCGATTCTAACAGGAATTGAAATGCTCACAATTTGAGAATGGAATTACAGGAAAAGGGGACAAAATAAATAATGTTTAATGTCCTTTTATGGTTGGTTAAGGGCTTCAAAATACAGTGCATAGTGCCATGTAGCTATCAGGTCACCAATTGTCCATCCCTAACTAACACCTTTTCTTATTTACTTTACCCGTTTCATTTTTCACTTGGCTCTTATTTCTGTTCCCTATTCTCATCCTGTTTTGTCTTCACTCTTCACCCATCTTTTTCATCCCTCTCTTGCCTGTCTGTCTTTCGTTATGTGTCTTCTTTAAATCAGTAGAAAGCTGTGCATTATCTATCTGTTCCGTTGTATATTGAACGTTTGAAAACTAATGTGGCAAATAAATGTGGCACTAAAGCCAAAATTTATCTTTCATGTTTCAGAGCATGTAATAAAGAAAAACAAAAACTTCCCAATTACTTCCATTATCAAATTGTGCATAGTCTCTCTTTATATGCACACTTTCTGAGGCATCAGCCCCTACTGAGCATGTGCAAGCGTTTACAGTGTATACGTGTATGAGTCTGTGACTGGGTAATGGTGCTCATATGAGTGGGGTTATGTAAGAAATTTGTCAGAAATCTGCTCATTTAAAATTCAGAGTAAATGCTATTGCAGTGCTTTTTTATTATGTATTTGGTAGTTATGCAGTTGTACGGTATAAATGGTCCTTTAACTAACTAATCTAGAGCTTACCGACCTATAACAAATCAGTTTTGTCAGAATAACTAAGAATTTTAATATTTCAAATGATTTATTTATAGTATTACAAAGCGATTAGCATCACAAAACCCAAAAGCAGAGAGGTATAGGGGCATAGGAGCTGAGGAACATTAAAGTAGGACATGAGAACGTTTCCCAGGAAGTAATGAGAGCTGGGTATACCACCTCTCCAGCACTTGTTCCTTAGTGAGAATCTCACAGGAAGCGCCTATCCTATATTTAATGCAGGTGAAGAAGGGTTAATGGAGAAAGCACTTCCTGCAAATGTAGGGTATTTCTACCAGTTGAAGTGGGGGATAAGATGGTGCAGTATTTTTTTTTGCAAATTCGCTTTATTAACTCTCCCTTGCTTTGTATTGCCAATTTAAGTCCTGCAATAATCTGCTATTTTCTTCGCTACTTCTTAGTATTGGTCTAAAGAGGAGGCTGTACTTAAAACTCTTGTTATTGTTACCCTTTGTATAGATATGTGAGAAGTTATTAATGGATACATTTGTAAGAAACAGGAAACTAATGCTAAAATGCCTCAGAAAAGTAAACAAGATAAGAAAACAACTCCAGGACTTGCAGAAATGTCTGCTATTAACGAGAGCTTAATTATGGAGCAGAAGATACACATTCAATAACAATGTTCAGATATACTGTTACCTTGCATGGATAATTTACAGCAAGGGTTAAATGTATTAACTAGAGAGGTTAGACAGATAACAGGGACTTTAACTCGGATAGAAGGTAGAATATCAGATATCAAAGACAGAGAACGCTCACAAATCTAATTAATAAGCTGCAGAAACAAAATAAAGATCTGTTCCGGAAAGTTGAGGACTTGGAAAAGTGGTTTCAAATGAATATTCTAAGATGAATTGGTCAGTCTGAGGATATGTTGAAGGAGAAACTATTGGAATTTGTGTCATGTAAACTACCTACTGATGAAAATGACAGACACAGTGATAAAAATTCCCTTGATAATTAAAAGAACCCACAGACTTGGGCCTAAAAGAAATGCTTTAAATGGTACATTCTCACCCAGACAGGTAATAATACAATTCCTTAAAGGGATACTAAACCAAATTTTTTTTCTTTTGTGATTCAGATAGAGCATGCAATTTTAACCACCTTTGTAATTTACTCCTATTATCAAATTGTCTTTGTTCTCTTGCTATCTTTATTTAAAAAGTAGGAATGTAAAGCTTAGGAACCGGACCATTTTTGGTTCAGCTACCTGGATGGCGCTTGCTTTATTGGTGGCTACATTTAGCCACTATTCGGCAAGCTCCACCCAGGTGCTGAACCAAAAATTGGCCAGTTCCTGTTCTTTACATACCTGCTTTTCAAATAAATATAGCAAGAGAACGAAGAAAAAAATAATAGGAATAAATTACAAAGGTGCTTAAAATTGCATGCTCTATCTGAATCACAAAAGAAAAATTTGTGTTTAGTGTCCCTTTAGCTGTAAGGATAAAATTAGATTAATGAGGCAGCTCAAGAGACAAATAGATATATATACATTATGACGTTACTACTATTTAATGAATTTTCAGTGGTTAAATGAATGGAAAAAAAGCAGTTTTATTGTGTCTAGATACTTCAGAAGGAAGACCGTACTTAACTACACTAGCTGAAGTTAAGAAATACATTGAAGGGGGGTAAATATGGTAAAGACAGTTTCTAATTATTATTTATATATAGTGTATGGTTAAGTTAATCTCCTGGAATGTTAGAGGCTTTACCTCCCCTATCAGGAGAAAAACAATTTTAAATAATTTTAGCTAAAATGAGAGTGGATATTGTAGATATTTTCTCCATTAAACACGCTTAAAAAAAAAAGAAAGAGAATGAGAAAATAAAGGCTAGACAGATTGGTGATAAATATTATACTGATTATAGTAGAAGTAGTATAGGGGTTGCATTCTTATTTAGTAAAGATCTTCTATATAAAGTATTATTTAAAGATACTGACCCTGAAGGGAGATTTGATATTTTGGGAGTAAAATTGCAGCAACAGAGATTTGTATTATGTAATGTTTATGGCTCAAGCAAATGGGATTTAGGATTGTGGCACTCTATACAAAATAAGTTACTTCCTTTATATGAAACTTAAGATCATACTAGGGGGAAATTTCAAAAATAAAATAATTTTGCAAATCTATATTCTTCAAAAAAGATTTGAGTAAGGATACATTTTGGGGGTAGTGTAATTTCTGAAAATCTCCTCTCAACAAAAAGAAATACTGAATTCTCCAATTTACAGAGGAATACATAAAGAAAACTATTAATGAATTAATATTATACAAATCTTCTGGACTAGACATATTACCTAGTGAATTTTTTTAAGATAATTTAAAGAGCAGGTTACATCAAATGTATTTCATTTATATTCAGCATATTTTTCAAATAATATTAAACCATCTAATACTTATGCTGATTCTATCATTACTTTAAAGGGACATTAAACACTAAATAAATGTTAGATACAATGATGCATTGCATTCAAAGAAAAGATTAGTCTGAGAATAACATGTAGATTTATTTTTTAAACTTTCTTTAGCTTTTTAAATATTGACAAAATAAGCGTAAAGTTTTAGTGTCTATAAAACAATGGGAACTGCCATGTTGTAGCTTAGTTACTTTATCTGCTGTGTCCAATCAGGGACAGTTATAACTAGGTCACTAGAGTGTGCAGCCAATGGCTGTGTAGAATATAACAGTGTTCTGCACTTCCATTTCTAACAGGAACTAAAAAGCTCTCCATTTCAGAATGGAAATACAGGAAAAGGGGCCAAAATAAATAATGAAAGTATATTGCAGACTTTTTTTTTAATATATACAATTTATCATTTTTTATTACTATCTCAAAGTGTTTAATGTCCCTTTAATATTGAAACCAGGGAAAGACCCTGATCATCCAGGTTCTATTGCTTTGTTGAATCTAGATTATTCAGTTTTAAGAAATATATTGGTAATAGATTTAGTAGAGTCTTCGATTCAATTATACTTGAAGATCAGAGTTCATGTCGGGTAGAAAATCTGTTAAGAATATAAGAAAAGTTTTAATAGGCACAGCTTATTATTGGGTAAATGGAAATCGCAAAATCTTTGGTCAGATGAGACCAAGATAAATTTGTTCGGCTCAGATGGGGTACAGCATGTTTGGCGTGAACCTGGTCAGGACTACCACAGTGAATGCCTCGTTCCAACAGTGAAGCACTGAGGTAAAAGTGTGATATGGGGCTGCATAAGTGCAAATGGCGTTGGGGAGATGACATTTATAAATGGCACCATGAATGCCTGTAGATAAACCAAAATACTGGCTGACAAGATGCCTCCCAGTGTCCAGAAGCTTGTCAGAGGAATGTTCCAGCATAACAATCCAAAGCACACTGCCAAAATCACAAAAAAGTTTCAAGAGAGGAAAAAAGTGAAAACTATATGATCTGGCCAAGTATGTCACCTGACTTTAAAACACCACAAAGGTGTTCCATTGGATTAAAGAGAAAGGTAGAGCAAGACAACTCCTCCAGCAAAGAGCAGCTGAAAAATATTGTATCCTCCATGCCGAGGAGGATTGAGTGAACGTACAAAGTATTGTATCTCAGTAATGAAAGGTGTACTGACTTTTGTTGCATTGAGTTCCTACTGTAGGGCCTATGTTTTATTATAGACATTTACATGATATTGGGGTGTAATGTAATCACTTCCTTTGGATACTTGAATATTTACCTTAAGTCACTTTTTCAAACCCCACTCTTATGATTTTAAGAAAAGGTTTTTGGGGTTTTTTTCTCTCACGAGCGTATGTGTAATAGCGACAGTACATTAAAGGGACAGTCAAGTCCAAAAAAAACTTTCATGTTTCAAATAGGGCAAGTAATTTTAAACAACTTTCCAATTTACTTTTATCACCAATTTTGCTTTGTTCTTTTGGTATTCTTAGTTGAAAGCTTAACCTAGGAAGGCTCATATGATAATTTCTAAGCCCTTGAAGACCGCCTCTAATCACATGCTTTTGTATTTGCTTTTTACAGCAGGGGAAAGCTAGTTCAGGTAAACCCTATAGATAGCATTGTGAGCACGCCCGTGGATTGTGGCAGACACTGCACTAATTGGCTAAAATGAAAGTCAATAGATAATAAATAAAATGTCATGTGATCAGGGGCTGTCAGAAGATGATTAGATACAAGGTAATCACCAACGTTTTAAATTATAGATCTATATTATTAATTTACGATTAGAAGAATAATTTATATTTTGGTCTCCAGAGCGGTATCTAAACTCATTTTGGCAATGTATTCATGCATCTACACACAGCCCCTCAGAGCATAAAATATTTTCACCAAAATCATTCTATAAAACATTTCACAAGGTGTAACTGTTAAGAGAATAAAGCAAATCTGATAATGGAAATTAAATTGGAAAGTTATATAAAATTATATTGGCTGTCAGAATGATGAGTTTAATTTTGACTTTACCGGCTCTTTATTTCACATTTTAGGGATAATGGGAATGACAGTGATATTATGTAATTTGCTGTCTAGCGGTTAAATCAGATTTTACCTTTGTCACATAATATATTTACATGTGAATTGTTTTACTAAAATGAACAATAGTACAACTCTCACTTTTTGATTGAGCTGCCATGGACAGTATTAATTTAGTAAGCACAGGTGTATGCTGAAGCCATTTGTACTGTTGGAATATGCAAATATTTTATTACAGCTATAGAACTTGCGCTTTCAGTATACACTCTAGAATACTGCAACACAGCAAACTATTTGTCACATAGCATGAACTTTTCACAAGTAGAATTCTATTACCTTTTCTTAGAATCTTTTATTTCATGAGTCACATAGAGAATACAATTTTAAACAACATTCCAATATTCTTCTATTATCTAATTTGCTTCCTTCTTTAGATATCCTTTGTTGAAGAAATATCAATGCACATGGGTGAGCCAAACAAGGCATCTATCTGCAGCCACCAATCAGCAGCTACTGAGCCTATTTAGATATGCTTTTCAACCAAGGATATCAAGAGAATGAAACAAATTTGATAATACAAGTAAATTGGAAAGTTGCATGCTCTTTCTAAATCATAAAAAAATAGTTTCATGTCCCTTTAAATCTAAAAAGAGCATAAATTAAAATATTTGTCTGTCGAATGACATGTGAGGACCTGCCCTTCTCAACCAATAGAGCAATAGGGATTTTCAGCTAATGAGAACAAATACTGCATTTCCTGCTGGTTTACATTTAACCCTTTAAGGACACAGCTTTCAGTTTGCTCAATTGTTTTATGACGGAAAAACTCCGTCATATGTCCTTAAGAGGTTAAAAAGTAAATAAAGCATTTTCAGTTGACTTTTTTTATTATTTTTTTTCATTGCAAAATATTTAATGTGTTTAATTATTGTTCTCTCACATGACATAATGGATGTATTTTAGCTACATCTCTTTAATATACTGGTATTAAAGGGATGTATTTAGCTATGTCCCTTTAATGTACTTTACAAAATACCTTATACTTTAACACAAATAGTTTAAAGACAGCTGTTAACTAATTGTTTTTATTGTCATGTCTCCCAATGCAGCTACAGGAACATCAGAAAGAGTAACCAAACTAAATCCCAGCAGACTAAAGAACCTGCATTACCCAACAGTGATGCTGTTTTGAACTGTCCTGCTTGTATGACCACACTCTGCTTGGACTGCCAGAGGTCAGGATTTCAGCCATAATGTTCTTGTGTGTCCTTTTATTTGCTGCAGCAACATTATCTAGGTTGTGTCTATGTTGTTGTCAGGTAGCGTCTCCCAAGGGAAACGATAAGAATTCCTTTTGTGCAAAATGTCTAACATGAGATGTAAATATTTAGACTGTTAGTGGCTGTGCTTTACTTTACAGGGAATACTTCACATTACTGTTAACGTTTGAACTCTTGAACAGTTACCTCTGTATTTTCTCCAATATACCATGAACGGAAGTCTGAGAGGTCTGCAGGGTACATTTCCTGCTCTGTGACTTAGAATACTCATGATTTTTATTTAAATGACTTGAAAGGGGACAAGATAATGAGAAAAAATAGGAAAGTTGTTTTACTGCTCATAATTTAAACATTTTACAAGAGGTTTACTGTCCCGTTTTAAAAAAATAATTAAAATAAAGTTTAAATAATTAGTATTTGGATCTTCATTGTCCCTTTTAAGCAATTGTACAGATGAACTCAGACAAGTAGTTAAGTTAATTGTATTCAAACCTGCTACAGAAGCATCACTTCAAACGGGCAGGGATCTCTCTCTTCTCCACACCCTTATTTTAAAGTTGAAATGTGCTGGTACTTATTGTTTATGTAGCCAATACTGCACTGTTAGGATGGCATGGAATGTCCTAAGGGCATTAATCGGTTAATTCAGCGGTTCCCAACCTGTGGTACGTGTACCCCTGGGGGTACTTGGCAGACCAGTTGGGGGGTACTCAAAAATATTGTTGGTAATGGCGGAAGATCCGGGGGGAGGGTCGGGGGGGCACTCTCAATGGGTCATCAACTAATAACCATTGTGGAACTGTGGAAGGAAGGAGCGTTCAGCCGGAAAGTGACAAGTGAAGTCCTGGCCTGGCATATAGGCAGATGGGAGCCCCTGCACCTGAAATATGTGGACCGGGTGTGGATGACTCCAGTCCACATATTAATAATCACCCTGTCACCAGACAGCTTAGCCTCCTGCTTCACCCACCCCCATGCACAAAATGTTGACTGTGAGTGCGCAGTTAGAAACAGTACTGCAGCAGCCTAGCTGCATAGACACGTGTGGTAGAGCTGTGGAGGTTGCGAGTCACACAGGCGAGGTGGGTCTGCATCCTCAAATAAGTTATAGTCAGTGCTGGTAAGTAAAGTGCTAGTGCTTGCTTGAGTCAGATTGCTTCACTTCCAACTAAAAACGTCCATAGTGGCTGGGTGGTTTTTATCGATCTGATCTCACAAATTAAAATATTTATTTTTCTGATCATTACGCTTTGACTCCTCCCCCAGGGCCGTGTTTAGGGGCAACCAGGCAGCTGCCAGGGGCGCCAGCCACACAGCAGGGCTCCTTCTGAGAATGAGATCTGAGCTTTAATCCTGTTGATACACGTACAGTCGTATGCCATTCAGATATAGTTTACCTCCCCTATAAAAAAAAAGCGCTTCCTTTATTTTGAGGGATGGGTGTGGGTAACAAAGAGAGGGGGTACTCATAAATGATAAGCCTAATCAAGGGGTACGGGAGAGAAAAAAGGTTGGTAACCGCTGGGTTAATTGAACAGTATTTAATGTAATATCGATCACTGGGAACACATTAAAGGGCATTTATTTTACACTACAATATCCCTTTAACCATGCACGCTTATTAAACTAATGCCCATTGAACAATGGAAATGGAAATACTTCGCTAGGTTTTAAAATCCAACCAAGTAAAAAGGTAAAGCCAAAGGGATATTGTACTGTAATTTTTTTTTTTTTTTAATGTGTACCCAATTACTGATTTTACCTGCTCAGTTGTATTAAATTGTTTACAAACTGCTTCTTAATGTTTATTTTGTCATTTGAAACAGCTGCTTTTGCTTGCTGAAACTATCACCTATACTGAAAATATGAATACTGCATTATTGGCAATAGAAAATATAGTGTATGTAAATAAAAGGCAGCAACAGGGAATAACTTCCCAGTGGGGGTAAGAGAGTGAGAGACCAGACCATTTGAAAGTATGTTCCTGTGGCTGTTTAAAACACAATGGACTATTGTCAGCCTCTAGCCTGAACACATTGCTTCTTTAAAGGGACAGTCAATTCCAAAAAAAACTTTCATGATTCAAATAGGTCATGTAATTTGTAAGCAACTTTCCAATTTTGCTTTGTTCTTTTGGTATTCTTACTTGAAAGCTAACCTAGGAGGTTCATATGCTAATTTCTTAGACCTTGAAGGCCGCCTCTAAGCTGAATGCATTTTGACCACTAGAGGGCATTAGATCATGTGTTTCATATAGATAGCATTGAGCTCATGCACGTGAATTTACAGAAGAGTGAGCATTGATTGGCTATAATGCAAGTCTGTCAAAAGAACTGAAATAAGGGGGCAGTTTGCAAGGTAATCGCAGAGGTAAAAAGTACATTATTTTAACTGTGTTGGTTATCCAAAACTGGGGAATGGGTTATTAAGGGATTATCTTTTAAAACAAATAATTCTGGTGTTGACTGTCCCTTTAAAGGGACACAAAACACCAAAAAATGTATTTTATAGTTTAGAAAGAGCATCCAATTTTAATTTTGTTTCCAATTTGCTTTGTTCTAGAAGCAGCAATTTACTACTGGGGGCTAGTTAACAAATTGGATGAGCCAATAACGTGAGGCATATAAGTGCAGCCACCAATCAGCAACTTTGAGCATACCTAGATATTATTTTCAACAAAGGATACCAAGAGACAAAAAAATAATCAAAATGATTTGGAAATTTTTTTAAAATCACATGCTCTATCTGAATCATGAAAGAAAAAAGTTTGGGTTTAGTGTCCTTTTAACTGGGGACTAGGATAGCCTCACATCTGTGACTCTAATGTAATATTTTCCCTCTTTGCTGGTTGCCTCACTATAATGGGTAAATTTTTCACCAAGTGTTCACTTATATTAAAGGTAACTTTTATTATAAATGTCTTCTGTTTTAAGAAAACCTTTGTTTTCAAAGCAGCAAAATCTTAGACACTTAATGACAAATGATTAAATCCAGCACTTTATGGACAGTCTTTTAATCTTTGTATGTCACAAACTTTGCCACAGTCTTATTAAAAGATGATAACTAATTACATATGTTCCTCCTTAGGCACGAGTCATACAAGACCCAATATAGAGCCATGTTTGTTATGAATTGCTCCATCAACAAGGAAGAGTTGCTCCGATTCCCAAATCATCTCCCAGCCAAGCACAAGCGAAGGCATCGCAAGAAGACCAAGCTCCCCCCAGCTGAAGAAGCAGTAGGAACTACAAGCAGCAAGGACACAGAAGAAATGTATCACCCAGTCAAATGCACAGAGTGTTCCACAGAAGTTGCTGTTTATGACAAAGATGAAGTGTATCATTTCTTTAATGTCCTTGCCAGCCATTGCTAGGTCTCACTCCCCTTGTGGACATTTGCTGGAGATCGTTCTCATCTGTGATGCATACATACCTTATCCTACTGGATAAACCATTTAAACAAGAAAACAAAGGTTTAATCCCTTTGATTTTAAGGTGTTCATTTTTTGTAGTACTTTCTTGTTTTGATTTTTTTTTTTTTTTTTAAACTGTTGAAACAAATGGAGCAACACAAATATAGGACTATTTGTAAATGGCATGAACTCTTAAATTCTAAAACTGTAAGGGATTGTCAAACAAGATTTTGATCTGACTGTCCTTGAACAGACTGATGGCTATGGAGAGTTTTCATTTAATTACCAAAATTGGTCGAAACCCATAAAGGATTTTATATATATATTTGTTTGTGTGGTGGGGGCACTTCATTTGTTTATATGTTCAGCCTTCTTTCAGATTACTTTGTAAATAGAATTTCATGCATCCTTTACCAAAAAAAAAAAATAGAGAAAAGAAAATTAACAAATTTTTTTTTTTGTATATATATATTTTTATTTTTTTTGTATATTTTTTTTGTCCACTTTTTTTTTTTATTCAAATCCAAGTGTAAGGGAACCAATTAATGTTTAGGTTTTTTTATGTCACAGAACTGCAGTGTTGGCCTTCTTCTGATTTTAAAACATGTAGGAACAAGTCTGTCACACTATTTCATAGATCAAACGTTAGTTGTAAACTTAAAATGATATCAAACACTACTTGCTTTAGGGTAAAAATTGTATTTTGCTCACTCTCCTTAGGGAGGTCATAAAGCAAATTCTGTAACATTCAAATGCTGCAAATCGAATAACTGGTTTAGGCAATTTGCAGCACTTTGAAAGCGTAGGTTACAGATCTTGCTTTTTGGTTTCTCTAGGGAAAGTGGGACAAGTACTAGTTTTACACAAATGTTAAAGGAACATTGAAAATCTCTTTCAACTGCTATTGACATCAGAATCTATATGCACTTTAATGGAGATCTGCTATCACCACCTGTTTACAACTGAAAAAATTGAATGTGACTATATTGGGCCACCTGAGAGAATATTATGTTAATTTCCCTCCTCTTTTAAAGGAAATTATCTTTGCAAACTATTTAACATCATGTTTGCAGGAAAAAGAGAATATATGTCAAATTTTCTCGATTTATTTTTACAAGGGCAAGTTTTAATAATTACCTAAAATTTGGTGATACAAACAATAACTGTAATGGCAGTTTTGATTTGCCTTAAAATAAGTAGTTTAGCTTTTTATATTACATGGAATCCAAAAAAAATAAATCTATTTTAATTGTGTTCTCAAACTTATTTTGTTTTCTTGGTTGTAAATAAGGTAAGTAGGCTCAGGATGCATGTGGGTTGTCAGGAGCACTAAGTACATGGTATTCTCTTTAACAAATATTACCATGAGAAGGAACTAAATTGGTAACCCTACCACTTCACCCCTAAAAATGGACAATATTTTTTTGTTGTGGGGGGGGGCTGTCGCAAAGATATGAAGGATTTGGTCACAGTTGGACATTTCACAAGATATTCAGTAAGTATAGAACACTTAAGTCCTGAACATATTCAGTACCAAAGCCAGCAAAACACCAAAATGCATGTGTACAATGACATATTAAACATAACATAACTAATATAACACTACTTGCCGTTTATAATAATCATTTCTTTAATTTTTTTGTTTTTCCGTCGGACCACTGTAATAAGTAAACAATAACAAAAGTAGACCTCTTAGATAAAATAACAAGTATTATAGATATGTATTTGATTCTTCAAAAGGCCATTAAAAACTTTGAGATGTAATATAAAATGATAAATCATGTGTGTGTATATGTATATATACCCCTCTAAAATAAACTCCATTATTTCTTTAGTCCCCCTTTTTCTGCAATTGTGAGCATTTCCGTTCCTGTCGGAGTTCTGCACTTCCATTTCTGTTATATACCACATGGTCATTGGCTTTACACTCTAGTGACCTACGTATAACTGTCCCTTACTGGCCACAGCAGGGAAACTAACCAAAGTTACAACATGGCAGCTTGCATTGTTTTATGGACATTAATAATGTACACTTACTTTCCCCATATTTAAACAACTAATGGAACTTTAATAAATAAATCTACATGTTTTTCTCAGACTAATCTTTTATTTGAATGCATCACTCTATCTAGCATTTATTTAGTGTTTAATGTCCCTTTAAGTTGTGCAGGGTCTAGTTCTATTATATATGTTACTTCCTTTTGCAACAACAGTTTATAACTGTCCCTCTTGTGCTCAAAGGCCTTACTTGACTTGATGGGTAACATCTAAGCCTAGAAACATTATGAACCAGTTCTAGAAAGTGTCTGGCAGCAAGATATGTCTGTTTTCTGCTATGATGCTATTGTACCACTTGGTGGTGCTGTAATAAATTGATTTATTTTTAGCGTTTGTCATTCAAGGGTCATAATAGTAAAAAAATGACATGCTCTAGCCTGTTAGATCATGTATTTTTAAGACTTTCAACTTTGCACTACTATGTCGCATGCAAAGAGTTAGAGTAAAAATACTGCTCAGAACTTGCAGAGCACTGCTGTACTTGAGCCAAAAATGCTGCTGGAACAGCATTGCTATTTGAACATCTGAGTCATGCGACTAGCGCTTCTGATTGGATCAGCTGTGTTTCTTGCTTGGACCAGCAGAAATCTGCAGAATTTCTACTGTATGTTTAACCCATGTTGCTGCGGTTAAACACACCGTAGTCTAGGGTTGAGAGTCTTAATCATATATTTTAATTGATTAGAGCGTGTATTTCTTACTACCTTTTAAGGTTCCTAAAACTTTTTTTTTTTTGCGTGTATGCACCTTAGGGTCTATAAGGAGAGTTTATGCGTATCTTGGATTCCTTGATAAATGCAACATGTTGAGATCTTTGTTATAATCATAACATATGTATAATAGGGGAAAAATAATGGAAGAGAAAAACACTTCTCTAATATTGTGATGTGGATATTAACCCCTTCTCTCCGTTAGGACGTTCCATGGGCTGTCCTGAAGCCATAGCTGCTTCTGGGATTGCGGGCTGAAGGGTGTGTCTAGCATCATAGGTACCCCCCAGACCTAATTACACTATTGTGTGATTTTAAGTTTTTACTTATTTGGTTACATCGTAACTTTGTTCTGATGTAGACAGCAGGAAGGGGTTAACACTCACAGGACCAAAACAAGGTTATTTTGTCAAGAGACCAAAGCAACAAGTAAGTGAAATCATAAATAGAAAGCACAAAGCACTCTCTGGTATTGAGCACTATAAAGGTGAAGTGGTCACTCAAATACTATTATTGTATTACAGCTATGGATTATCTGCTCTTGTGTGTTCTTCAGTTTTGTATTGTGCATGTTTTACACATTTGTTATTTTACAGCATAGCACATGTATTTATTAATACTACTGAAATGTTAAAGGGAGAGTCAGCGCCTTATGAGACATTTCTGTTGTGTTGCTATAGAATTACATATTAGTCAAGTCTAAACTTTTCTACTGCAAATTTTTTTTCCAAGAGCTAAACTACACCCCTGTTTGCCTTAAGGAGGAGGAGTCAAACTGGAGTTTAGTCTGCAGACAACAATGTTAGCCACGGTCATTGTTAGTATAAAGTGCATTGTTTTGCCATCTAAAAGCCAATTAGCAAGATGTATGTAGCAGGCTAAGCCCTTATCAGTCAGCAGGGTGCATTTCTTTTTCTGAGAATTTGAAAATATTCCGTTTTTAAAGCTAAATCATGTGAAAAGAAGGTCAAATCAATAATGACTCTCATTAAAGGGACATTAAACACTAAACAAATGCTAGATAAAATGATGCATTCAAAGAAAAGATTAGTCTGAGAATAACATGTAGATGTATTTTCAAAGTTTAACCCTTTAATGACATAGGCAATTGTCCAAGTTCTGAACGTAAACAAAACCTTGAATTTCAGCTATGTCTTTTACCCCTTTCACATTAAGTGCACCCAAACTAATTATATATTGTTTTTTAGAGGACAGATAGGGCTTTCTTGTGGCTTTAAATATTTATTTCTAAACTATAAAAAATCTTTTTATTGAGAAAAGTAGTACATATAAAATGAGAGCTCATATACATCAAGCAAATACTGTCAATATAATCAAGAGAAAGAATCACAAAAGATAGTTTAAATGTAGCAGCATTGTATTGACATGTGTTACAGTAGTCTTGGTATAGTGAGTCTAACGTTAGAAATATGTAGCTTTGTGACTCTCAGTCTAGATAAGACTGAGAGGTAATCCAATTAAATTATGCAATATATGTAGTAAAACATTGCCAGATCACGAGTAGAGATGTGAATTAAATACACCCTCTCACAGTTTTAGACTGATTTTCTCACTATTTAAAACAATACAAACACGACAACAGCAAAAACTACGCATAACATAAACCGTATAACAGGATAACCTCTAAATATCATCCCATTGGTAGTATTAACCTCTTAAGGACATATGACGGAATTTCTTTCATGTAATTGGCAAGAGTCAGTCATTTTTGACTCTCGTGTTTGTTAGACTTTTTTTTACATTAATAAGTCTCACTTTTTAGTTGCTTCTGGTTTCTAGAGGCTTGTTCTGTTTGCATTTTTTCCCATTCCTGAAACTGTCATTTAAGGAATTTGATAATTTTGCTTTATATGTTGTTTTTTCTATTACATATTGCAAGATGTCACAACCTGACCCTGGATCAGAATCTACTTCTGGAAAGACGCTGCCTGATGGCGGTTCTACCAAAGCTAAGTGCATTTGTTGTAAACTTATGCTAACTGTTCCTCCGGCTGTAGTTTGTGTTAGTTGTCATGATAAACTATCAAACGCAGATAATATTTCCATTAGTAATAATCCATTACCTGTTGTTGCTCCGTCAACATCTAATGTTCAGGATGTTCCTGTTAATGTAAAAGAATTTGTTTCTAATTCTATTCGGAAGGCTCTGTCTGTTATACCTCCTTCTAGTAAACGTAAAAGGTCTTTTAAAACTTCTCATAAATCAGATTAATTTTTAAATGACCGCCATCATTCTGACTTATCTATTTCTGATGAGGATCTTTCTGGATCAGAAGATTCTGCCTCAGATATTGACACTGATAAATCTTCATATTTGTTTAAGATGGAGTTTATTTGTTCTTTACTGAAAGAAGTGTTGATTGCATTAGATATGGAGGAGTCTAGTCCTCTTGATATTAAAACTAGTAAGCGTTTAAATTCGGTTTTTAAACCTCATGTAGATATTCCAGAAGTTTTTCCAGTTCCTGATGCTATTTCAGATGTAATTTCTAGGGAATGGAATAGTCTGGGTACTTCATTTTCTCCAAGGTTTAAGAAATTGTACCCTTTGTCGTCTGATAGATTAGAGTTTTGGGAGAAAATCCCCAAAGTTGATGGGGCTATTTCTACTCTTGCTAAACGTACTACTATTCCTACGGCAGATAGTACTTCTTTTAAGGATCCTTTAGATAGGAAGCTTGAATCATTTCTAAGGAAGGCTTATTTATGTTCAGGTAATCTTCTTATGCCTGCTATTTCTTTGGCTGATGTTGCTGCAGCTTCCTCTTTCTGGTTGGAGGCTTTAGCACAACAAGTGTCGGACCATGATGCTTATAGCATTGTTAAACTTCTTCAACATGCTAATAACTTTGTGATGCCATTTTTGATGTCATTAGGATTGATGTCAGGTATATGTCTTTAGCTAGAAGAGCTTTATGGCTTAAATGTTGGAATGCAGATATGACTTCTAAGTCAACGTTGCTTTCTCTTTCTTTCCAAGGTAATAAGTTATTTGGTTCTCAGTTGGATTCTATCATTTCAACTGTCACTGGGGGGAAAGGAGCTTTTTTGCCTCAGGATAAAAAATCTAAGGGTAAATATAGGGCTGCTAATCGTTTTCGTTCCTTTCGTCAGAATAAGGAACAGAAGCCTGACCCTTCCCCTAAAGGAACGGTCTCCGTTTGGAAACCTTCTCCAGTCTGGAATAAATCCAAGCCTTTTAGGAAATCAAAACCAGCTCCCAAGTCCGCATGAAGGTGCGGCCCTCATTCCAGCACAGCTGGTAGGGGGCAGGTTACGATTTTTCAAAGATGTTTGGATCAGTTCCATTCAAAACCATTGGATTCAGAACATTGTTTCTCAAGGGTACAGAATAGGTTTCAAGATAAGACCGCCTGTGAGAAGATTCTTTCTCTCACGCATTCCAGTAAACCCAGTAAAGGCTCAGGCTTTTCTGAAATGTGTTTCAGACCTGGAGTCAGCTGGGGTAATTGTGCCAGTTCCAGATCTGGAACGGGGTCTGGGGTTTTATTCAAATCTGTTCATTGTACCGAAGAAAGAGAATTCTTTCAGACCAGTTCTGGATCTAAAAATATTGAATCGTTATGCAAGGATACAAACATTCAAAATGGTGACTATAAGGACTATTCTGCCTTTTGTTTAGCAAGGGCATTATATGTCCACAATAGACTTACAGGATGCATATCTTCATATTCCTATTCATCCGGTTCACTATCAGTTCCTGAGATTCTCTTTTCTTGACAAGCATTACAAATTTGTTGCTCTTCCTTTTGGCCTAGCAACAGCTCCAAGGATCTTTTCAAAGGTTCTCGGTGCCCTTCTCTCTGTAATCAGAGAGCAGGGTATTGCGGTATTTCCTTATTTGGACGATATCTTGGTACTTGCTCAGTCTTTACATTCTGCAGAATCTCATACAAATCAACTTGTGTTGTTTCTTCAAAGACATGATTGGAGGATCAATTTACCAAAGAGTTCCTTGATTCCTCGGACAAGGGTAACCTTTTTGGGTTTCCAAATAGATTCAGTATCCATGACTTTGTCTCTAACAGACAAGAGACGTCTAAAATTGGTTTCAGCTTGTCGAAACCTTCAGTCTCAATCATTCCCTTCGGTAGCTTTTTGCATGGAAATTTTAGGTCTCATGACTGCAGCATCAGACGCGATCCCCTTTGCTCGTTTTCACATGAGACCTCTCCAGCTTTGTATGCTGAACCAATGGTGCAGGGATTATACAAAGATATCACAATTAATATCCTTAAATGCCAATGTTCGTTTTTCTCTGACTTGGTGGTTGGATCATCATCGTTTAGTTCAAGGGGCCTCATTTGTTTGTCCAACCTGGACTGTGATCACAACAGATGCAAGTCTTTCAGGTTGGGGAGCTGTATGGGGATCTCTGACAGCGCAGGGGATTTGGGAATCTCAGGAGGCGAGATTACCAATCAACATTTTGGAACTCTGTGCGATTTTCAGAGCTCTTCAGTTCTGGCCTCTTCAGAAGAGAGAATCGTTTATTTGTTTTCAGACAGACAATGTCACAACCGTGGCGTATGTCAATCATCAAGGTGGGACTCACAGTCCTCAGGCTATGAAAGAAGTATCTCGGATACTTGTATGGGCGGAATCCAGCTCCTGTCTAATCTCTGCGGTTCACATCCCAGGTATAGACAATTGGGAAGTGGATTATCTCAGCCGCCAGACGTTACATCCGGGCGAATGGTCTCTTGTTCGGATGGCCAGTTGCCAACCTTGGACACTTCCGTTAAGGCCAGACCTTTCTCAAGGCCCATTTTTCCATCAGGATCTCAAATCATTAAATTTGAAGGTATGGAAATTGAACGCTTAATACTTAGTCATAGAGGTTTCTTTGACTCCGTGATTAATACTATGTTACAGGCTCGTAAATCTGTGTCTAGAAAGATTTATTACAGACTTTGGAAGACTTACATTTCTTGGTGTTCTCATAAATTCTCTTTGCATTCTTTTAGAATTCCTAGAATTTTACAGTTTCTTCAGGGTGGTTTGGATAAGGGTTTGTCTGCAAGTTCTTTGAAAGGACAAATCTCTGCTCTTTCTGTTCTGTTTCACAGAAAAATTGCTAATCTTCCTGATATTCATTGTTTTGTACAGGCTTTGGTTCGTATCAAGCCTGTCATTAAGTCAATCTCTCCTCCTTGGAGTCTTAATTTGGTTTTGAGGGCTTTACAGGCTCCTCCGTTTGAGCCTATGCATTCTCTGGACATCCTTTTGGCCATCTCTTCTGCTAGAAGAGTTTCTGAATTATCTGCTCTTTCTTGTGAGTCTCCTTTTCTGATTTTTCATCAGGATAAGGCAGTTTTGTGGACTTCATTTAAATTTTTACCTAAAGTTGTGAATTCTAACAACATTAGTAGAGAAATTGTTGTCCCTTCGTTGTGTCCTAATCCTAAGAATTCTCTGGAGAGATCTTTACATTCTTTGGATGTAGTAAGAGCTTTGAAATATTATGTTGAAGCTACTAAAGATTTCAGAAAGACCTCTAGTCTATTGGTTATCTTTTCTGGTTCTAGGAAAGGTCAGAAGGCTTCTGCCATTTCTTTGGCGTCTTGGTTAAAGCTTTTGATTCATCATGCTTATGCGGAGTCGGGTAAATCCCCACCTCAAAAGATTACGGCTCATTCTACTAGGTCAGTTTCTACTTCCTGGGCTTTTAAGAATGAAGCGTCTGTTGATCAGATTTGCAAAGCAGCAACTTGGTGGTCTTTGCATACTTTTACTAAATTCTACCATTTTGATGTTTTTTCCTCCTCAGAAGCAGTTTTTGGTAGAAAAGTACTTCAGTCAGCTGTTTCAGTTTGATTCTTCTGCTTATAATTTCAGTTTTTTTCATTATAAAGATTAAAACTTTTTTGATTTGGGTTGTGGATTGTTTTTTCAGCGGAATTGGCTGTCTTTATTTTATCCCTCCCTCTCTAGTGACTCTTGCGTGGAAGTTCCACATCTTGGGTATCTGCTATCCCATACATCACTAGCTCATGGACTCTTGCCAATTACATGAAAGAAAACATAATTTATGTGGGAACTTACCTGATAAATTCATTTCTTTCATATTGGCAAGAGTCCATGAGGTCCACCCTTTTTTGTGGTGGTTATGATTTTTTTGTATAAAGCACAATTATTCCAATTCCTTGTTTGATGCTTTCGCTCCTTTCTTATCACCCCACTTCTTGGCTATTCGTTAAACTGAATTGTGAGTGTGGTGAGGGGTGTATTTATAGGCATTTTGAGGTTTGGGAAACTTTGCCCCTCCTGGTAGGAATGTATATCCCATACGTCACTAGCTCATGGACTCTTGCCAATATGAAAGAAATTAATTTATCAGGTAAATTCCCACATAAATTGAGGTCTGAGTTAGTCCTAAGCCAAGCCAGATGAGTTGATGTCAGGTTTAGTATAATAGGTATAGGCAGGGACAAATTTGTCAGGGATTGTCAGTGTTGGATTATCTCATGTTATCAGTATACACTGTTGCACTATCAAAAAGGCATTTCCAATATTATTCTGGTATAAATATTTGCTGCATATGGGGGTTACTCATTCTACAGGACAATTCTAGGGAAGGTTGTACAGACCATAGAGAATCTATTGATATCTACAGAGTTAGCATAGTATTATCTTTAGTCAAATAATAATAGCAAGGGTAGAGTGGGTCACTTAAAGGTATTGTGAATATAGGTTTCTTTCAAATTATGTTGATATACATTTAGTTAGATGTCTGGGAGTATAGACACATGAGTAGATAATTAAGAGAATCATTGTTATCTCTCTGCTAAGTAAATACAATTGTATATTTCTGAAAAAGAAAAACAGGTTGTAGTATTATAGGGATTATGCAGATTAAAATAGTAGCGGTTTAATTTACATATTCTATAAATAGAGACACTTCATTGCAGTAGATAGTATGTTAAAGCACCATTTCCAATAAATAATTTTTTATAGTTTCAGGAGAACCAGAACTAGTAAAAATAAAGTTAAAGGGACACTGAACCCACATGTTTTATTTTGTGATTCAGACAGAGCAGGCAATTTTAAGCAACTTTCTAATTTATTCCTATTATCAATTTTTCTTTCTTCTTTTGTTATCTTTATTTGAAAAAGATGGCATCTAAGCTGTAGTTTTGGTTCAGACCTCTGGACAGCACTTTTTTATAGGTGGATGAATTTAACTCACCAATCAGCAAGGACAACCCAGGTTGTTCACAAAAATGGGCCGGCATCTAAACTTACATTCTTGCATTTCAAATAAAGATACCAAGAGAATAAAGTAAATTCGATAATAGGAGTAAATTAGAAAGTTGCTTAAAATTTTATGCTCTATCTGAATCACAAAAGAAAAAATTTGGGTTCAGTGTCCCTTTAACATCAAGTGAAAGCAGAGCTCAAAACGGTAAACAACCAACAATTTAACCTAAAGTTTTTGGTCGCATGTATTCCCTTATGGTCCACAGAAAGACAACCCGTATTATACACGCCTATATGAACAGAACAAATCCTTAAAGGGACAGTCTAGTCAAAATTAAACTTTCATGATTCAGATAGGGCATGTCATTTTAAACAACTTTCCAATTTACTTCTATTATCTAATTTGCTCAATTCTTTAGATATCATTTGTTGAAGAAATAGCAATGCACATGTGTGAGCCAATCACACAAGGCCTCTATGTGCAGCAACCAATCAGCAGCTACTGAGCATATCTAGATATGCTTTTCAGCAAGTGATAGCAAGAGAATGAAGCAAATTAGATCATAGAAATAAATTATAAAGTTGTTTAAAATGACATGCTCTTTCTAAATCATGAAAGAAAAATTTTGGGTTTCATGTCCCTTTAAATCCATGTTAAACAAACTTTACTTGATTTCAGCATGTTTGTAAGGATGCGCTAGTTCAAATGCCCGGAGAGACCGTTCGAGCAGGATCTACACGCTCTATCCCACTCCCTCCCTGGCTAAAGTTCGTTGGGCCGTTACATGGGTCTAGTAGCCATCTTGATTGGTCATATTGAATTTCAATGGGCCGGCAGCCATATGCCTTCTGGCATTCATCTTGCGGCTCTCTCTTTATGAGTGATATGTCTCCAATAACAGGTCTTACAGTCTCAGGTATAGTGAAAGATCTTGCAGGCGCCAAATCCACGTCCAGAGCTATGGCAGCTGTCCGTTGGGCCCATCGAGGTATCGGTAGGCTCCTCTCTGGTTTCAGGGATATATCTATGGCTAGTTTTGACAAGCTTGTGCAAGAGTGATTTACTCCGGTCTCTAATATTTCCGTGACTTCTCCCCTCCACAACGGAATCTGCGAGTCTGGTGTGGAGATGCTTACAGCTTTCTGTGGAGCAGGATCATACTGGTTATATATGGGTTCCTTAAGTAGGGAATGCCGTTTCGTGGATTCCGCTATTGCGCTTAGTTCAGTGCAGGACACTAGAAGTCTATCTAGCTTCGGCAAAAATATGGCCTTTATCTCAGCCAGTATGTAGGTGGCAGGAATACGGTTCTTTACTATGGAGTGTCTCCATTGCTTCAGATCAGAGAGGAGCGTTGACAAGTAGTGATATAAGCGTGGCGGGCTAAAACCCAAGTTGTACTCAAAGTGACTTTCTGGGGTAGAGGAGCTGGAATTCCCTCTGTCTGCTAATTAATCCGGGACTGCTTGCCTGTCAAAGGAGAGGCAGATGGCATGAATTGACGGCTGCAGAGTTAAAGTTGGAAGAATTTGACTTCAGAGCTAAAGAAGCTTGCAGCCATCTTGTGGAGCCGACCACCGGAAGCCCTCCTAAACTATAATTTTATATGGAAAAAAAAAATGTGTGAGAAATTAAGAAATTTTAAGTTTTCCAAATTATTTTTTTATGAATATCATCATCCTGATATATATTACTGCAATAAAACACCCATACTTGTGTTCAGCGATGTCCCATGAGTATAACGATACCCCCATGTACAGGTTTTCTGAGATTTCTGGAATTTACAAGGCCCAACATAGGGCCTACCCATTTACATAGAAATCTGGCACAGTCATTTTCTGGGCTTAAGTCACCTTTCATACATTATAGCAGCCCAGGAATGAAAATTACAACATCATGGCATACCATTTACAAAAGTAGACACCCCAGGGTATTCCAAAAGAGCCATGTCACGTCTTTTTGTGAAGCCCCTTAGTCACAACACCTGACCAAATGTAGTGGTAATTTTTGCTGTATGCGGGGGTTTTCTCTTGTTAAGTGTATCCAGTCCACGGATCATCCATTACTTATGGGATATTAACTCCTCCCCAACAGGAAGTGCAAGAGGATTCACCCAGCAGAGCTGCTATATAGCTCCTCCCCTAACTGCCATTACCAGTCATTCTCTTGCACCCAACGAATAGATAGGATGTGTGAGAGGACTGTGGTGATTATACTTAGTTTCATACCTTCAATCAAAAGTTTGTTATTTTATAATAGCACCGGAGTGTGTTATTCCTTCTCTGGTAGAATTTGAAGAAGAATCTACCTGAGTTTTTCTATGATTTTAGCCGGAGTAGTTAAGATCATATTGCTGTTTCTCGGCCATCTGAGGAGAGGTAAACTTCAGATCAGGGGACAGCGGGCAGATTAATCTGCAAAGAGGTATGTAGCAGCTTATTATTTTCTGACAATGGAATTGATGAGAAAATTCTGCCATACCGATATAATGTAAACTCAGCCTTAAATGCAGTAGCAGCAACTGGTATCAGGCTGTCATGTATGTATATTTTACACTTCAGTATTCTGGGGAATGGCACTTCACTGGAATTATACTGTATGCATAAAACTTTAGCCTAATTTGCAGGGACTAGCAACAGGCTTTTTAATAACACTCAATTTATTAATGTTAAACGTTTTTTGCTGGCATGTAAAATCGTTTAATTTTCTGAGGTACTGGGTGAAAAAATGTTTTGGGCACTATTTTTTTCCACTTGGCAGTCGTTTTATTTAATTTATGACAGTTTACTGATCTCTCTCACTGTTATGTGTGAGGGGGAGGGGCCTTTTTTGGCGCTTTTGCTACGCATCAAAAAATTCAGTCAGAAGTTTATTGTCTTCCCTGCATGATCCGGTTCATCTCTACAGAACTCAGGGGTCTTCAAAACTTGTTTTGAGGGAGGTAATCACTCACAGCAGAGCTGTGAGATTGTAGTTGACTGTGATAAAAAAACGTTTATTTCTGTATTTTTTTTTCTGCTATCAGGGTTAGTTATCCTTTGCTAATGGGAGCAATCCTTTGCTAAAATTGTGTTTTTTACAAAGATTTGATGCTATAACTTTTCAGTTTATTAATTTTCAACTGTCATAACTTTTTCTGTGCTTCTTATAGGCACAGTACGTTTTCATATTATAGTAAATTACTTGAAAAGTATTTCCAAGTTGCTAGTTTATTTGCTAGTGTGTTAAACATGTCTGATTCAGAGGAAGATATCTGTGCTATATGTGCTAAAGCCAAAGTGGAGCCCAATAGAAATTTATGTACTAACTGTATTGATGCTACTTTAAATAAAAGTCAATCTGTACAAATTGAACATATTTCACCAAACAACGAGGGGAGAGTTATGCCGACTAACTCGCCTCACGTGTCAGTACCTGCATCTCCCGCTCGGGAGGTGCGTGATATTGTAGCGCCGAGTACATCTGGGCGGCCATTACAAATCACATTACAGGATATGGCTACTGTTATGACTGAAGTTTTGGCTAAATTACCAGAACTAAGAGGTAAGCGTGATCACTCTGGGGTGAGAACAGAGTGCGCTGATAATATTAGGGCCATGTCAGACACTGCGTCACAATTTGCAGAACATGAGGACGGAGAGCTTCATTCTGCGGGTGACGGTTCTGATCCAAACAAACTGGATTCAGATATTTCAAATTTTAAATTTAAGCTGGAAAACCTCCGTGTATTACTAGGGGAGGTGTTAGCGGCTCTGAATGATTGTAACACAGTTGCAATACTAGAGAAAATGTGTAGGTTGGATAAATATTTTGCGGTACCGGCGAGTACTGACGTTTTTCCTATACCTAAGAGACTTACTGAAATTGTTACTAAGGAGTGGGATAGACCCGGTGTGCCGTTCTCACCCCCTCCGATATTTAGAAAGATGTTTCCAATAGACGCCACCACACGGGACTTATGGCAAACGGTCCCTAAGGTGGAGGGAGCAGTTTCTACTTTATCTAAGCGTACCACTATCCCGGTGGAGGATAGCTGTGCCTTTTCAGATCCAATGGATAAAAAGTTAGAGGGTTACCTTAAGAAAATGTTTGTTCAACAAGGTTTTATATTGCAACCTCTTGCATGCATTGCGCCTGTCACGGCTGCAGCAGCATTTTGGTTTGAGTCTCTGGAAGAGACACTTGAATCAGCTCCATTAGATGAGATTACACACAAGCTTAAAGCCCTTAAGTTAGCTAACTCATTTATTTCAGATGCCATAGTACATTTAACTAAACTTACGGCTAAGAATTCCGGATTCGCCATTCAGGCACGCAGAGCACTGTGGCTAAAATCCTGGTCAGCTGACGTTACTTCTAAATCTAAATTGCTTAATATACCTTTCAAAGAGCAGACCTTATTCGGGCCCGGGTTGAAAGAAATTATCGCTGACATTACAGGAGGTAAAGGCCATGCCCTGCCTCAAGACAGAGCCAAACCTAAGGCTAGACAGTCTAATTTTCGTTCCTTTCGTAATTTCAAAGCAGGAGCAGCATCAACTTCCTCTGCACCAAAACAGGAAGGAGCTGTTGCTCGCTACAGACAAGGCTGGAGACCTAACCAGTCCTGGAACAAGGGCAAGCAGGCCAGGAAACCTGCTGCTGCCCCTAAGACAGCATGAATCGAGGGCCCCCGATCCGGGAACGGATCTAGTGGGGGGCAGACTTTCTCTCTTCGCCCAGGCTTGGGCAAGAGATGTCCAGGATCCCTGGGTGTTAGAGATCATATCTCAGGATACCTTCTAGACTTCAAATTCTCTCCCCCAAGAGGGAGATTTCATCTGTCAAGGTTGTCAACAAACCAAATAAAGAAAGAGGCGTTTCTATGCTGCGTTCAAGATCTTTTATTAATGGGAGTGATCCATCCGGTTCCGCGGTCGGAACAAGGACAAGGGTTTTACTCAAATCTGTTTGTGGTTCCCAAAAAAGAGGGAACTTTCAGGCCAATCTTGGATTTAAAGATCCTAAACAAATTCCTAAGAGTTCCATCGTTCAAAATGGAAACTATTCGGACAATTTTACCCATGATCCAAAAGGGTCAGTACATGACCACAGTGGATTTAAAGGATGCTTACCTTCACATACCGATTCACAAAGATCTTTACCGGTATCTAAGGTTTGCCTTTCTAGACAGGCATTACCAGTTTGTAGCTCTTCCATTCGGATTGGCTACGGCTCCGAGAATCTTCACAAAGGTTCTGGGTGCTCTTCTGGCGGTACTAAGACCGCGAGGAATTGCGGTAGCTCCGTACCTAGACGACATTCTGATACAAGCTTCAAGCTTTCAAACTGCCAAGTCTCATACAGAGTTAGTACTGGCATTTCTAAGGTCGCATGGATGGAAGGTGAACGAAAAGAAGAGTTCTCTCTTTCCACTCACAAGAGTTCCCTTCTTGGGGACTCTTATAGATTCTGTAGAAATGAAGATTTACCTGACAGAAGACAGGTTAACAAAGCTTCAAAATGCATGCCGTGTCCTTCATTCCATTCAACACCCGTCAGTAGCTCAATGCATGGAGGTGATCGGCTTAATGGTAGCAGCAATGGACATAGTACCCTTTGCACGCCTACATCTCAGACCGCTGCAATTGTGCATGCTAAGTCAGTGGAATGGGGATTACTCAGACTTGTCCCCTACTCTGAATCTGGATCAAGAGACCAGAAATTCTCTTCTATGGTGGCTTTCTCGGGCACATTTGTCCAGGGGGATGCCATTCAGCAGGCCGGACTGGACAATTGTAACAACAGACGCCAGCCTACTAGGTTGGGGCGCTGTCTGGAATTCTCTGAAGGCTCAGGGACAATGGAATCAGGAGGAGAGTCTCCTACCAATAAACATTCTGGAATTGAGAGCAGTTCTCAATGCCCTTCTGGCTTGGCCCCAGTTAACAACTCGGGGGTTCATCAGGTTTCAGTCGGACAACATCACGACTGTAGCTTACATCAACCATCAGGGAGGGACAAGAAGCTCCCTAGCAATGATGGAAGTATCAAAGATAATTCGCTGGGCAGAGTCTCACTCTTGCCACCTGTCAGCAATACACATCCCGGGAGTGGAGAACTGGGAGGCGGATTTCTTAAGTCGTCAGACTTTTCATCCGGGGGAGTGGGAACTTCATCCGGAGGTCTTTGCCCAAATACTTCGACGTTGGGGCAAACCAGAGATAGATCTCATGGCGTCTCGACAGAACGCCAAGCTTCCTCGTTACGGGTCCAGATCCAGGGATCCGGGAGCGGTTCTGATAGATGCTTTGACAGCACCTTGGACCTTCGGGATGGCTTATGTGTTTCCACCCTTCCCGATGCTTCCTCGATTGATTGCCAGAATCAAACAGGAGAGAGCATCAGTGATTCTAATAGCGCCTGCATGGCCACGCAGGACTTGGTATGCAGATCTAGTGGACATGTCATCCTGTCCACCTTGGTCGCTACCTCTGAAACAGGACCTTCTGATCCAGGGTCCCTTCAAACATCAAAATCTAATTTCTCTGAAGCTGACTGCTTGGAAATTGAACGCTTGATTTTATCAAAACGTGGTTTTTCTGAGTCAGTTATTGATACCTTAATACAGGCTAGGAAGCTCTGTCCATTCTTTTACACAAACGTCTGTCAGAAGTTCCGGACGTTCAAGCTTTTTGTCAGGCTTTAGCTAGGATCAAGCCTGTGTTTAAAACTGTGGCTCCACCATGGAGTTTGAACTTAGTTCTTAATGTTTTACAGGGGGTTCCGTTTGAACCCCTTCATTCCATTGATATCAAGTTGTTATCTTGGAAAGTTCTGTTTTTAATGGCGATTTCCTCGGCTCGAAGAGTCTCTGAGTTATCTGCCTTACATTGTGATTCTCCTTATCTGATTTTTCATTCAGACAAGGTAGTTCTGCGTACTAAACCTGGGTTCCTACCTAAGGTGGTCACTAACAGGAATATCAATCAAGAGATTGTGGTTCCATCTTTGTGTCCTAATCCTTCTTCGAAAAAGGAACGTCTGCTACACAATCTAGATGTAGTCTGTGCCCTGAAATTTTATCTACAGGCAACTAAGGATTTTCGACAAACGTCTTCCCTGTTTGTCGTTTATTGTGGTCAGAGGAGAGGTCAAAAAGCTTCGGCTACCTCTCTCTCCTTTTGGCTTCGTAGCATAATACGGTTAGCCTATGAGACTGCTGGACAGCAGCCTCCTGAAAGAATTACAGCACATTCTACTAGAGCTGTGGCTTCCACTTGGGCCTTTAAGAATGAGGCTTCTGTTGAACAGATTTGCAAGGCTGCAACTTGGTCTTCTCTTCATACTTTTTCCAAATTTTACAAATTTGACACTTTTGCTTCTTCGGAGGCTGTTTTTGGGAGAAAGGTTCTTCAGGCAGTGGTTCCTTCCGTATAAAGAGCCTGCCTGTCCCTCCCGTCATCCGTGTACTTTAGCTTTGGTATTGGTATCCCATAAGTAATGGATGATTCGTGGACTGGATACACTTAACAAGAGAAAACATAATTTATGCTTACCTGATAAATTTATTTCTCTTGTAGTGTATCCAGTCCACGGCCCGCCCTGTCACTTTAAGGCAGGTAATTTTTCCATTAAACTACAGTCACCACTGCACCCTATGGTTTTCCTTTCTCTGCATGTTTTCGGTCGAATGACTGGTAATGGCAGTTAGGGGAGGAGCTATATAGCAGCTCTGCTGGGTGAATCCTCTTGCACTTCCTGTTGGGGAGGAGTTAATATCCCATAAGTAATGGATGATCCGTGGACTGGATACACTACAAGAGAAATAAATTTATCAGGTAAGCATAAATTATGTTTTTTTACACAAAACTGCACTTTGGCTGTTTCTGTCATCAACCTTTTATGTTTAGCTGCTATAAAACACACATATTTGTGTTTGGCAATGTCCTACGAGTACAACAGTACCCCCCATGTACAGGTTTTATGGGATTTACAGAAGTTACAGGGCCAAATATGGAGTCTGCCCATTTCAGTCTTTATGCGTGTAAATTTGGCACCTTGATTTTCTGGGCCTATGTCTTCTTTGAGACATTGTAGCAGCCCAGTACCCCATCATGGCATACCATTTTCAAAAGAAGACACCCCAGGGTATTCCAAAAGGCCCATGTCACGTCTTTTTGTGAAGCCCCTTAGGCATAACATCTGACCAAATGTAGTGCTCATATTGTTTGTATGCATTTATTGGACAAACACTGCAATTTGGTTGTTTCTGTCATAAACCTTTTATGTTTTGCTTCTATAAAACACATATTTTTGTGTTTGTCAATGTCCTACGAGTACAACAGTACCTCCATGTACAGGTTTTATGGTTTTTACAGAAGTTACAGGGACAAATATGGGGACTGCCCATTTACATGGAAATTTGGCACATTCATTTTCTGAGCCTATGTCCTCTTTGAGACATTATAGCAGCCCAGGAATGAAAATTACCCCATCGTGGCATACCATTTGCAAAAGTAGACAACCCAGGGTATTCAAAAAGGATATGTTTAGTCTTTTTTTGTAGCCACTTAGTCACAACATCTGGCCAAATGTAATGTTCATATTTAATTTTTAGTTTATCACAAAAACACTGCTGTTTATATCATCATGTTTTACTGCTATAATACACCCATATTTGTGTTCAATGATGTCCCATGAGTACAACAATACCTCCCATGTACAGGTTTTATAGGGGTTTAGGAAGTTACAGGGCCCAATATAGGGTCTGCCCATTTACATGGAAATTTGGCACATTGATTTTCTGGACCTATGTTGCCTTTGAGACAGTATAGCAGCCCAGGAATGAAAATTACCCCCCTCATGACATACCATTTGCAAAAGTGGATAACTCCGGATATTCTAAAAGGAGTATTTTAGTTGTTTTGTATAACTTATCATGGCCTTAGAGTGGATGGGCTTAACACATAAAGGGGCAGGACAAGGTCAGGGGATTTATGAAGTTAGGAATACAGAATTGTAAAATAAAATAAATTGGGAACACATACAGGTTGCTTTCAAATTAAAAGTTTAACTCTGTGTGATATATTCGAAAGCAATTAGTGATACAGAGGCCAGGTAGAGAGGGGCAGTCAGGGCAATGGTAACTAGAATCCTTCCTCCCTCCTTTTTTATAGCAGACTCTGCATCTTTTCTGAGGTTTTATTTTGCAGGCAGCGGGGAGGATCCTAGTAGGAAAATGCCTGCCGCAGAATCGCTCGACATTTTCAGACTGAACAGTGGGAGGATTAGGGGTCTGGTTAAACAAAATATCAAATGTTACATTTAACACAAATTCCAAAAAAGTATAAGGTTTCCCTGTGCCTGATTTTTTGTAGAGCACATATGCATTATATACTGTGATCTGCATAATATAAAAAGCTACTTTTTTGTACCAAGTTCTTGTTTTTCTTTGAATTAGATATGGCTGCAGGCACCGGTCAGCTAAATCTACCCACCCCCCCCCCATGTTTTTGTTGTACTCCACAATGCACTTTGGCTTTAGGATCTGTGCAGATCTTCCCTTCACAGACACTGGCACTGTAGCTTCATTGTGCATTGTGGAGAGCATGTACACATCTTTTTTATCAGTGTACCGAAGGGCCAGTAGCTCATTGCTCATTGTGGTGTAAAGCTGCCGTTGTGCCCAGCTTCTGGGGGAAACCTGTGCAATTTTTTCTCGTTGTGCCACAGGCTACGGTTTTAAAATAAAATAAAATTTTAATAGCTCTGTGCTGGTGTAAACTATCAAGACAAGTGGCTATCTTTTCCCTGGTAGATTCGAAATGCCCAGGTATACCCATTACTGCATTCACAGAGTCTATAAAATGTTACCCCATAGCGGGACCTCTTGGATGGTATATATTGCTTGAAAAGCAATCTTCCCTTAAATTTCCTGAGGGACTCATCAATGCAAATTCCCTGCTCAGGGATGTAAACGTCTTTAAAATTTTGGGACAGGTGGCTTATCAGGAGCCTTAGTTTATATAACCTGTCATGCAGGGGGTCATTTCTGGGGGGCTCTGGATATTATCATTAAAATAGAGAAACCGCAGCAACTGTTCATATCTGTCCCTCTTCATAACACCTGGAAAAAGAGGGGTAGCAAGGATGGGGTTCTGGCTCCAGTATGAACGTATGCTGGGTTTCTTCACAATCCCCACTATTAATGTCAGGGCCCAAAACTTTTTAATCTCTGGTATGTCAGTGGGGTGCCAGGTATTTTTTCTGACATTCAGAGATTTGGGATTTTTTGACAGATACTGGCTGGCATATAAATTTGTTTGAGCAACTATATGCTCAAACACGGTATCTGTCAGAATCAGGGAGATATAGTTTATTGGCTCACATACTGGAACATCCGTTGTGATGCCAGGAGTCTCAGTAAATTCTGGCATTTCTGGGGCAGTAAAATTTGGGAGTAGCCAATTTTGTTCATTTGTGCAACGCCTCCTTTTAGGTGGCGGGTAGGGAGCACCAGCATTAGATGTATCACTCAGGGGCTCTATATCTGATGCCGTAAGGGTTGCGCTGTTAGACAGAGAAGAGAGGGTTTCACTCCCTGAATCTTTGGTAAGAATGGCATAAGCCTCTTCTGCTGAATAGCGTGCCATAAGGGATGTTTTCAATACAAATTACTACTTCACCTTCCCCAAAATCTAAACCACCCCAATTACCACCCACCTATTCCCTCAGATTTTTTTTTTATGTATATATATTTTTTATAAACTAAAAAAAAAATAGAAAAGCACTGAGAAGGGTAGTGATTGGGAACAGCAGGGAAGGGGTTAACAATAACTAAAGATCCCCACAAATAAACTTTTGGGAACTGATCAAAGCCCTGACAGGCTGATCACAGTGATATTAGGCTGATCACAGTAGCAGCTCAGTGATCAGCAGCAAAATATATATATATATATATATATATATATATATATAATTTGTAACCCCCACAAATAAACCCCCAATGCTTTTGATCAGCACTGATCAAAGCCCTAACAGGCTAACCAAAGTTATATTAGGCTGATCACAGTAGCAGCTCTGTGATCAGCAGCAAAGAAATATATATTTTGTTTGTATTTATATATTTTTTCTCCCGCTCTAGCTTTCTACAGCACACACCAACGCTAAACTGTCTTCCTCTCTCTTTCAGATCGCACTGAGGGAAGAGAGGAAGCGGATACACTTGTAACAGCCAATGATTCCACTCATTGGCTGCTACAGTGTTACAGGGGACAATCGATACACCCCCTCCATGCTAATTGGATCCTGGGGGAGTGCCTTAGGTGCTAGGCACATTTCCCAACCGGATCCAGAACGAAAAAAATAACGGAGGGGGCACAGGAGCTACAAACCGTTATGATGTTCTATTCCGTCATAACGGCTCTAAAGCCCAGTGTAATTATGACGGAATAGAACGGCATAATGGCGTTAAAAGGTTAAAAATTGACAAAATAAGTGTAAAGTTTGTGTCTATAAAACAATGGGAGCTGCCATGTTGCAATTTGTTACCTTTTCTGCTCTGGACAATTAGGGACAGTTATAAATAGAGTATAACCGTGTTCTGTGCTTCCATTTCCAACAGGAACTGAAAAGCTCACCATTTCAGAATGGAATTACAGGAAAAGGAGTCAAAATAAATAATGAAAGTATATTGCAGAGTATATATATATATATATGAACATTTTATATTACAATCTCAAAGTGTTTAATGTCCCTTTAAGAATAACAGCATTTTGTAAAAAAATAGCAAAGTGTGTACTGTCCCATTTAAGATATTATCTATATACAGAGTGCTATGAGTTCCCTTTAAAGGTGAGCTATCAACCCTGCTTTAGTTATATGCTTAGAGCCATGATTGACTGACTATAGTTTCAGCAATTTTAATACTAGTATTTTACTGACTGATACTTCCTTATTGTTTATGTACATTGCTCCAATTACAGCAGCACAGTCAGCTAACTGATGATACATCTATATACATCTGCAGAATTGTAATACCCATAGTCATCTCCTGCATTGTAAATAATTATATTGTAATTATGGCGCTTTGAAGAGGTTGTTTGGGAGCTAAAATTAGTTAGTTGAATTTAAATTGGCCTATCAGTTTTTAACCTTTTATGAAGGTGTTTTTTATCGGTTGGGATAAGTACACTATTTTATGTTTGCTTTGACCTCGTTTCAGCTGTATCTGTCCGAAAACAATATTTTTTTAAAATATCCGGGGGAGTAGGTATGTATTTTACTTTAAAGGGAAATGAAACCCAAATGTATTTCATGATTCAGATAGAGCATGCACTTTTAAATGTAGCCACCAATCAGCAAGCGCTACCCAGATGCTGAGCCAAAAATGGACTGGCTCCTAAGCTTACATTCCTGCTTTTCAAATAAAGATACCAAGAGAACGAAGAAAAATTGATAATAGGAATAAATAAGAAAGTTGCTTTAAAATTGCATTCTCTATTTGAATAATGAAAGAAAAAAATTGTGTTTCACATCTCTTTAATTATGCTTGAATTTGCACAGTGTCAGAAGTCTATTTACAAGTGCTAAGAGTGCTGGGTGTGTGTGTATGTATGTATGTATGTGTGTGTATATATATATATATATATATATATATATATATACACCCAGCACTCTTAGCACTTGTAGACTTCTGACACTGTGCAAATTCAAGCATAATTAAAGGGATATGAAGGGATATATATATATATATATATATACATATATATATATATATATATATATATATATAATTAGATGCCATTTAAATACATGCAACACATTAAGTATCTTGGGCAACATGCGAAAGATGATTGGCTGTTTAGTACACGTGACAAGCATCGGACCTAGCATGGAACTTACTCATATTTGTTAAAGGACTTGGTTCAGTCATTTGCAGTGATTGGTCCACATGAGACATATGATCGCAGCTCGTTTTACGTATGTGTTTAAAATGTGTGATTATTGTTCAACATGTAATTCAAGTTTATTTGACCAATATAACTGATATTTTTCCATCGAATGGATGTAACATTTACGATTTTAACATTAGATTGTAAGACAAACAAACATTCCAGGATAAACAAGCATAATCAGGTGTGTGTTCATAGGTCATTGAAACACTTTTCCAACTACTCTTGAGAAAAGTGGGTGATCCCCCGAAACCGGTTGAGTTCTTTGCTTTTATTGAGCCTTTTTAACAAAGTGATTTTATTAAAGTGGAATCTTATTGATGCAAAAGAAGATTCTGGTTTTTCTTTTAATAAGTGTGAAATTCACACACCTGCTTGTGAGTATATTCCATTTAGTTCAGTTTTATACCTGGCTGTATTTGCACTATGTTGGTTGTCTCTTCATTGAGGTTCGATTAACTGAGGATTTCACCTGGAAATTCTATCCCAGAGTCTGAAGTAAACCGCACTGCCATACCTGAGCAACTTTCTGTACACACAGCACTTGAGATACCGGGGCAAGCTGAGTTTATTTGGACAGAATACAAGGGAAGTTTTATACTTTTCCTTCTTAATATGAGGAAAGTCCACGGCATCATTCCTTACTGTTGGGAATACTGAACCTGGCCACCAGGAGGAGGCAAAGACACCCCAGCCAAAGGCTCAAATACTCCCCCTACTTCCCTCATATCTCAATCATTCTTTGCCTTTCGTCATAGGAGGCTGGCAGAGAAGTGTCAGAAGATACAGAGTAGTTCCTTATGAAGAGTATCTGCCCTTCGAAATGGGACTGGAGTTTTATGTAGTCTCGTCAGCCTCTCAGTGAGAGCATTGACGAATGTTTGAGTCTGGAGATGCAGGGAGAGTCTTTCTGCGAATCCATCCAGATTTGTATTAACAGCTCCTAAGCAATCAGTGTTGACGAGTTTCACTGCCTGTTTACATTACTCAAGTCCATTTCATGAGCGATGCTACAAGACTGGGGGATTATTGAACAGGGGGGGATTAATCACATAATTTATTTTATTGCGATTATGCTGCGACATGTGTGAGATGAGGCTCAGGTAGATGTTGGAACATACAGGTTTTACTTCAGTTTTGTAAGCTGTGCCTGAAGGGCTTGGTGCACTTTTTCCTATAGCAGGGGTAGTCCTACATTGCGCACCACGTGACCGGGTGTGGTCACACTGATTTCCTCTTTCCTGACCGTGCGGTTTACCGGAGATGAAACGGTTTCTCTGTTGGGCCTGGGTCATAGGAGATGGTGAGTGCCCCAGCCATTGGGGGTATAAAGATGCCGTTTTATTTTTCAATATTCTGCTTTATAAGCTCAAGCTATGGAGGATTCTGATGCGTTAGAGGGTACTCCCTCTTTACCTAAGTCTAATACCTGCCTATATTGTGAGGAGGCCATAGTGTACCCGCCTGCTCAATTATGTACCACATGCCTTGATAATGTAATCATGTCTAAGAAGGTTAATATATTTAGTACCACTGAGCCGTCCACCTCTGAGGAGTCTCTGTCCCGTGAGGTGCGCACCCTACAGTCATCTCCTATTACACATGCAGCTTTCCTTAGCACTCCTAATGCGCCATCTGGAGGGGCCTTTTTACCACCAGACTTTACTGACCAGTTACAAACGGCAGTGTCTGCGGCCTTTAGTGCTTTACCTCGCCCTGCTAAGCGCAAGCGAAAAGTCAAATATTGATATCCTTCCCAGGGGTCATCTGTTAGCTTGATGGATTTATCTGATACACGATTGTCTGCTGATGAAGACGCCTCTGATACTTCAGAGGATGCTTTTTCTGGGTCGGAATCTGCTGCCTCTAAGCCTCCAGCAGCGGAGGAACCAGACTTTAGATTTAGGATTGAACATTTACGCTTTCTGCTAAAGGAAGTTTTGGCTACCTTAGAGGTCCCAGAGCCTAAATTGCTTTAGGAACCTTTGATTCCTAAATTAGATAAGGTCTACGAGGACAGGGTTGTACCACAAACTTTCCAGGTTCCCGTAAAGATGGCGAACATTATTAATGGGACAGTATACACTCATTTTCATATAACTGCATGTAATAGACACTACTATAAAGAATAAGATGCACAAATACTGATATAAAAATCCAGTATAAAAATGTTTAAAAACTTACTTAGCTCTTAGTTTAGCTCTGTTGAAAAGGTAGTTAGAAAGCCCACTGCAAGTGGGAAATAAGACACTCCCCCCCTCCCCCTTCTTTTGCATATGAAAAGACCCTTTACACAAACAGGAGCAAGCTGGAGAAGGTAGCTGACGGTATTCAAATAATACTCTGGGGCTTGGTTAGGAGTCTGAAAATCAGAGCAATGTTATTTAAAAATAAGCAAAACTATACATTTTTTACAAAAAAAAAACTTTATGGGCTATATAAATAGATCATCTACAAAACATTTATGCAAAGAAAAAATGAGTGTATAATGTCCCTTTAAGAATGAATGGGAAAGACTTGGTTCTTCATTTTACCGGTCTTCTTCCTTTTAAAAAAATTATTCCTGGTTCCGGACTCTCAATTGGAGTTGTGGGGTTCCATCCCCAAGGTGAATGGCGCTATCTCCATGCTTGCTAAGTGTACTACTATCCCGCTCTAGGATAGTTTGTCGTTTAAAGAGCTCATGGATAATCTGTAATGAAAATGTAATACTCTAGACTGTATACATATCAAATGCGATGAGGCTCTCCGGATCCTACTATGGATAGTACTCCTGTATATATTGTTACATATTTTGTCACCTGTAGAATGTATCTACACGCAAGACTATTTTGCTTGTCAGTTTATTGGAAGATTACCCAGAGCTAATAGTTATAATTTTACCCTTATTCTCTTATTCCTACGTCTTTTTTTTTTATTAAGTGATGTTATGTATTCTCATGATACTGACTGTATGCTTAATACCTCTGTTGAAATTGTTTAGAATTAATATACTCTGTCTAGCTGTGAGTAACTTGGGTGTCTTCCTCTTACTCTGAAGGCCATGATCCCTCCTGTCGATCTGATTAACACAGAGGACATGGCAAAATCCTAAACAACAAAATGAGGAACAGAAAACTTTGATTTGCAACTCTGCTATATATACTTTTTCCTTGATGTAATATTTGTTTCACGGTTATTCTATGTGAAATCTTTGTATTGGAGGTGCATCAGCGTGTAACAACACGTCTATAGTTTAATAATTAATAAAGAGGACTCTTTGGAGTCTTGAGATATGTCTTTAGATAGGTCCCAGTTTTCAGATCCCTTGAATGGATCTCTATAACATTGAAGTCGCTGGAGAGTTTAAACTTCAAAATAAGAGGCATTGTTGAAGGGTAATATTTTGGCCTGGTGAACATCTTGCTAAATTATATATTACTGTATGTGACTATAGACCTGTATTATTGCTCTTGTGATGTTATCCTTCATTTTGTAATTGCTGTACCTGTTTTGTTTGCCTCAATAAAAAAATATTTATAAAAAAAAAAGAGCCCATGGATAAGAAGATAGAAACTCTGTTAAGAAAGATGTTTTAACATACGGGATATTTTTTTCAACCGGCAGCGGCTGTCGCTGTGGTTGCTGGAGCGGCTACCTACTGGTGCGACTCCTTATCTGAGTTGATCGAGGTGGAAGGTCCCCTCGACGTGATCCAAGAAAGAATTAAGGCCTTAAGGGTGGCTAATTCTTTTATTTGTGATGCAAATTTGCAAATTTTTTGCCTGAATGCTAAGGCTTCAGGTTTTTATGTTTAAGCCTGTAGGGCTCTATGGCTGAAGTCTTGGTCTGTGGACATGACTTCGAAGTCAAGACTTCTTTCCCTCCCATTTAAGGGAAAATGTCTATTTGGTCCAGGCCTGGCCTTTTTACCGCAGGATAAGAAGAATAAACCTAAAGGACAAGGTTCTAATTTTTGTTTGGATAAATCCCAACGTCAGCATCCCTCCACAAAGCCAGAGCATTCCAAGGGGACTTGGAAGCCGGCTGAGTCCTGGAATAAGTCCAAGCAAAACAAGAAGCCTGTCGAGACAAAGTCGACATGAAGGGGCGGCCCCAGATCAGGCTATGGATCTGGTAGGGGGCAGACTATCGGTCTTTTAGGATGCTTGGTTTGGGAATGTGCAGGACCCATGGGTCCTGAAGGTCATTGCTCAGGGATACAGGATAGGTTTCAAGTCTCATCCACCCAGGGGCAGATTACTCTTGTCAAACCTGTCTTCAAGGCCAGAAAAAAGAGAAGCCTTTCTGGGGTGAGTGAGTGAACTCTCCTCCCTGGGAGTCATTGTACCGGTACCTTTTGCAGAAAGAGGTCTGGGATACTACTCAAACCTGTTTGTGGTCCCGAAGAAGGAGGGAACATTCCGCCTGATTCTGGACCTAAAGTGTTAAAACAAATTCCTAGCTGTCCCCTCGTTCAAGATGGAGACAATAAGGTCCATCCTTCCATTAGTTCAGGAAGGGCAGTTCATGACCACGATAGATTTGAAGGATGCTTACCTTCATGTTCCTATACACAAAGAACACTTCAAGTTCCTAAGGTTTGCGTTTCTGGACCAGCACATCCAGTTTATTGCACCGCCGTTTGGTCTAGCTACTGCTAAAAGAGTCTTTACGAAGTTTCTGGGGGCTCTGCTGGCAGTGGCCAGATCCAGAGGTATAGCCGTAGCACCATACTTGGATGACATTATGGTTCAAGCACCATCCTGTCCTCTGGCAGAGGACCATTTGAAAGATCTTCTATTTCTTCTTCGATCTCATGGATGGAAGATAAACTTAGAAAAGAGTTCTCTTATTCCCAGTACCAGGGTGGAATTCCTGGGTAATAGACTCCATATCCATGAGGATATTCCTTACAGACCAGAGATGTTACAAGCTAACTTCCACTTGTCTTGCCATCCAGACCTCCTTAAGGCCCTCTGTGGCTCAGTGCGTGGAGGTGATTGGTCTCATGGTGTCCTGCATGGACATCATTCCTTTTGCCAGATTTCATCTCAGACCACTTCAGCTGTGCATGCTGAGACAGTGGAACGACGATCATTTGGATCTGTCGCAACAAATTTTTCTGTAAAACCGGTCGAAAGAATCGCTCTCCTGGTGGCTCTGTCCAGTTCACCTGTCCCAAGGAACATCCTTCTTGAGACCGTCCTGGGAGATTGTGACTACGGACGCAAGTCTATCAGGATGGGGAGCTGTTTGGGGTGCCAGGAAGGCACAGGGCTTGTGGACTCGAGAGGAATCTCTCCTTCCGATCAACATTTTGGAACTTTGAGCAATCTTCAATGCTGTGAAGGCTTGGCCTCTTCTGGGTTCGTCCCAGATTATCAAATTCCAATCAGACAACATAACCTCGGTGACTTACATCAACCATCAGGGGGGAATGAGGAGCTCCCTAGCAATGAGGGAAGTATCTAGGATTCTAGAATGGGCGGAGACCTACCACTGCTCGCTGTCAGTGATCCACATTCCGTGTGTGGACAACTGGAAAGCGGATTTCCTCAGCAGACAATACTTTCATCCGAGGGAATGGTCTCTCCATCCCGAGGTGTTTGCGGAGATTTGCAACAGATGGGGGATGCCGGAGATAGATCTCATGGCGTCCCGGCTCAACTCCAAGCTACCCAGATATGGGTCGCGGTCCAGGGATCCTCAGACGGAGCTAATAGATGCATTAGCAGTGCCTTCGAGGTTCAATTCCATTTTTCCACCGTTGCCACTTCTCCATCGTGTAGTGGCCCACATCAAGCAGGAGCAAGCATTAGTGATACTGATTGCGCCATTGTGGCAGCGAAGGATGTGGTTTGCGGACCTGGTGGGGATGTCCTCATCTCCTCCTTGTCGCAGGGATCTGCTGGAACAGGGTCCCTTTGTTTATCAAAATCTAGATTCTCTGAGGCTGACTGTGTGGAAATTGAACGCTTAGTCTTAGCCAAGAGAGGTTTCTCTGAGAGGGTTATTGACGCTCTCATTCAGGCTTGTAAGCCTGTTACTCGTCGCATCTACCATAAGGTGTGGAGAACTTACTTGTTCTGGTGTGAAGAGCGTGGTTTCGACTGGCATAAGGCCAAGTCTGCCAGGATTCTTTCCTTATTCCAGGAAGGTCTGGGGAAGGGCCTTTCTGCCAGTTCCTTGAGGGGACAGATTTCGGCCCTTTCTGTTTTGCTGCACAAGAGACTCACTGAGCTCCCTGACGTGCAATCCTTCATTAAGGCTCTGATCAGGATCAGACCTGTGTTTAGATTTAATGCTCCACCTTGGAGTTTGAATCTTGTTCTTAAGTTTTTGCAACAGGCTCCGTGTGAGCCTATGCATTCGCTTGACATTAAGTTGTTGTCCTGGAAGGTTCTTTTTCTATTGACTATTGCGTCGGCACGCAGGGTTTCTAAAATGGCGGCCTTGCAATGTGAGCTTCCTTATCTGGTGTTTCACTCGGATAAGGCTGGTTTACGTACCCGCTTGGGGTTTCCTTCCCAAGGTGGTGTCTGATCGTAACATCAATCAGGAGATTGTGGTTCCTTCCTTGTGTCCTAATCCTTCTTCTTCGAAGGAACTTTTATTTTATAATCTGGATGTTGTTCGAGCTTTGAAGTTTTATCTTCAAGCTACTAAGTATTCTAGGCAAACATCTTCCTTGTTTATTATCTATTCTGGGAAGCGTAAGGGTCTGAAGGCCTCTTCGACTTCCTTATCCTTTTGGTTGAGGAGTGTTATACGCTTAGCTTACGTGTCAGCAGGAAGCAGCTTTTGGGAGAAAGGTTTTGCAGGCTGTGGTACCCTCAGATTAGGGTCCGCCTTTTCCTTTACCCTCCCGTTATCATTCAGTGTCCTCTAGAGCTTTGGTATAGTTTTCCCAACAGTAAGGAATGATGCCGTGGAGAAGGAAAACATAAATTATGCTTACCCGATCATTTCATTTCCTTCTGTATGAGGAGAGTCCACGGCCCCCGCCTGTATACTCTGATGGACGGACCAAAATTTGTTTTTCTCTTCCGGCACCATTATACCCTGATATTTCTCCTACTGTTCCTTGTTCCCTTGGCAGAATGACTGGGCTATGAGGGAAGTAGGGGAGTATTTGAGTCTTTGGCTGGAGTGTCTTTGCCTCCTCCTGGTGGCCAGGTTCAGTATTCCCAACATTAAGGAATGATGCCGTGGACTCTCCTCATACAGAAGGAAATTAAATTATCAGGTAAGCATAATTTATGGGGGGGGTTTGTTTGTTTTTTACATTTCTTTTATACAATACGTTGTTTCTGTGCTATAGTTTGTATTTCTACATTAAGTATAGCAATATACCAATTTTATATGTGAGGCCCCATCCAATGCATTTTGCAAATTAAAGGCACATAAGTAATAAAAAGAAAATGCTCTGTTGCTTGCACATAATTATGTATTTAACCTCTTCAAAGAACCACCATTCACCAGCTACCTCCCAGTAGTTTGTTGGTGCAACTGAATATGCTTTTCAACAAGGGATACATTTAACATTTTTCATATCTGTGTCTGCTTTATTCACATTGAAGAGACACAAAAGGCCAAATTAAACCTTTGTTATTCAGATACAGCATGCAATTCTAACCTCTTCCTATGCGATCACAATTTAAAGGCCAGGATTGGATTATGGGGGACTGCCTATGATGCTAAGCATGCCCCCAGTCCTAAGAGCATTAAAGTCAAGCACTGTTAGGACGGCATCAAAAAAATCCAAAGTACGTGAATGGGTTAAAGACACTTTTCAGTTTACTTCTATTAAATTTACAGCATTCTCTTGGTATCCTTTGTTGAAAAGCATACCCAAATAGTCTCAGGAACAGTGCTACTGGGAGCTAGCTGGTGGCTACACCCATGTTCCTTTTGTGATTGACTCACCATGTGTATTCACCAGGTCCCAGTAGTGCTTTGCTGCAGTGGAGATGATTTTATGCATTTAAACCCTGCAAGCAATAGTGCACTAAGGAAATGCTCCAACATATTAGAGAATTTGTATTCAGCTATTTTTTTTCCTGCACTGAATAAAGGGCCTTTAGTGGCATCTTATTTATCCTTTTCAGATAAAAGGTCACACTAGATTTGAAAAAATATTTGATATATTTATGAATAAATGTCAAATTCACATTTATTTAGCAGGAATTAGATGATATTTTTGCATTACTGAGTCTTGTTAACTATGGGCTCGATACTCTAATGGTCACTGTACATGCAAGATTCTCTAAAAATTCAGTGCTACAGGGTCACAAGATTAATCAATGACCTTGCACAGGTGCATAACCTAGATTTAATGTCAATTATGTATTTTTATATATATATATATATATATATATATATATATATATATATATGTTTTGATTAGATGTATCTATTGCTTTTGTATGTTTGTTTTTTTGTAGACACAGCAAGAAATTTGTACAGAGTGATTCATAGCAAAACGTTATGATTGTTTATCTGTGTGTTCAAATGTGGGCTTGTTTCCAGTGATGTCATCAGAAACGGGTATGAAATGCGTAAATGTGGGGCAAACTCTTAATATGTTTTTAGTTGATGAAATAAATTTGGGTTTTTAAGTTTGAGTGCAGCAAAATATATTTTTCTTTTTGTGTATATTACGAGGCTTGGTTCCGCTGCATTATTGCCTGCACCCTGCCACAGTGTGATTTATACATGGCCTGTTCACTTTGCAGTGTTGATACCGAATTGAATTACACAAAATCTAATTTTAAAAGTAGACCTCAAAATTTGTATTACAACCCCACAGCAAAATCTGAATTTTTCATTAATCTGTAAAATCCTGTGGCCTTGGCAAAAAGGGCTGAACAGTGGTGTTTCTTGGGCATGAAGTTTTCTTGCAGTTCTCATCAAATTCACTTGAGCATATTACACTTGCAGGTCTCAATGTTTTTTTCACAAAATATAAGCCAGCAAGTTTGTTTCAAAATACTAAATATTAAACTGAAGGAAAAAGACATAATCCTAATACTAGAAATAAATGCACATTAAAGTATGCTAAAAAAAATAAATACAAATTAAAGCCCAGTATCAAATAATAATCTCGAAAACAGGTGCACTATAATTCATTAAAGCTTACTATGGCGCTTATTTTATAAAATACCTTTGCGATCTCCTGCTTTTATTAGCATATGGATGATGATGAATCTGGCTTCCTCCAATCGTTGTGCGCCCCACGAGCTGGACGCCAAAGGTGATTTTAGATGTGGACGGAATCAAACAATCCAGTTTCTTGGCTTTACTTTGGTTTCATCATCTTTATTGCTTTATTTATTGTTATGAACATTTTATTATTTATAGTCATTTATATTTATTATTATTGATTAAACATCATAAGTAAAACATATATCAATTAAAGTGAGAACATCAAAGTTTTTAGTCCTCTCTATGCAACAATCCATCTGAGAGTTTTAAGTAGCTTCAGTCTTGTGATTGTGAAGCCGCACACATTAATCTGTTTGGTGTGTTCTTCTCATTCCGCAGTATACGTTAAAGCACAGGAACTCTAATTAATTCCAATGAGGATCTTTGCTTCTAATCAGCACCACAGTTTGAGAACAATGACAAACAAGCAGGGGACATAACAAGCACAGATCCCCTTAATTAGATTTTAATTATTGCCAGTTATAAACTGTCGCGTTCTGCCATCTGCATTCTGACAGCAATATGGAAAAACTCTTTTATTTGCTTGTTTTTCTTGCTTTGTTTAACAACCAGTGTAATAAGCCGTTTACCTATTTCAGAGCTCCAATCTTCCAATCAAATGTGTTTGGAAATATAGAATAGTTACTGTTGTTTTTTTAAACTGGGACCCTATACATATGTGTAGTATATAATGATGATCACCAAACCTTTGCACAATTTATATATATATATATATACACACACACTAAATTATTGCACAATTTATATATATATATACACACATACACTAAATTATTGCACAATTTATATATATATATACACACACACTAAATTATTGCACAATTTATATATATATATATATATATATATACACACATACACTAAATTATTGCACAATTTATATATATATATACACACATACACTAAATTATTGCACAATTTATATATATATATACACACATACACTAAATTATTGCACAATTTATATATATATATATACACACATACACTAAATTATTGCACAATTTATATATATATATATACACACATACACTAAATTATTGCACAATTTATATATATATATACACACATACACTAAATTATTGCACAATTTATATATATATATATACACATACACTAAATTATTGCACAATTTATATATATATATATATATATATATATATATATATACACACACACTAAATTATTGCACAACAATGTTCTGAAGCTGTTTCTGTCATTTTTACTCACTGCATTTACACATTGATTTCAATGCTTTTTCTGTGAGGAACACAAGCAAATCATATCTTGTTTTTTTCAGCATACCAAACACATTTAGCAAATAACTTTATTTTGCAAAGATAACCAAATATCCAGTTACCATTTTGTGGCATTTTCTATAGGATTAATATATACTAATATATTTCACATACATACTTTGACACATTTGGTATCAGTTGACCTTCCTAAAATATAAATATGTCAAGTTTTTATTTCTATCGTAATAAAAAGATTACTAAATAAAAATTATAAGGTACATATTTTTGTATTGATTGCTTATTTGTCACCTTGTACCATTTCGCAATTTATGCAAAAAATTAATAGGAAAAAATATTTAACCTTAAACATATTAGATACATTTTAAAGTGGCACATTTTTTTTATTAGAGAGATAACTTTTTATAGAAATGTATGAATGTCCCTACCCTTATGGAGAGTCATGTAACATTCTAAAAATGTATAGAATTTCACAACATGTAAAGCTATTTTATACTCAATCAGTTCTCTTATGTCTTTCTTATGTTAGCTGTGAAATAAGGATTTATGATTCCTGACAACAAAATAAGGCAAGTGGTTTATGACAGGTAATCCTTATTGCTAAGATTATCACATTTTGTGAGGAGATGGTAAGGCCTGCATTTAAAGGGACACTGTACCCAAAAATGTTATTTTGTGATTCAGATTGAGCATGACATTTTAAGCAACTTTCTAATTTACTCCTATTATCAAATTTTCTTCATTCTCTTGGTATCTTTATTTGAAATGCAATAATGTAAGTTTAGATGCTGGCCCATTTTTGGTGAACAACCTGGGTTGTCCTTGCTGATTGGTGGATAAATTCATCCACCAATAAAAAAGTGCTGTCCAGAGTACTGAAACCAAAATAATCATAGCAAGAGAACGAAGAAAAATTGATAATAGGAGTAAATTAGAAAGTTGCTTAAAATTGCATGCTCTTTCTGAATTACAAAAGAAAAAATTTGGTTTCAGTGTCCCTTTAAGTTACCAGAACCCCCCAAATCACCTAGAAACTTGATGAACATTCAGTCAAATAATTTGAAAAATGAGGATTGTTGTATCTAACTAAGGGTTGATATGTAGCTCTGTATTTTGGTGGGCTAAAGGAGTGCAGCAGTGGGGATGGAATGTTAGAAAGAGCTTTCAATTATGATTTTGTGTTAAAGACAAAAGGGTATATTTTGTGGCATCTGAAATATCTATTGAATTCTGTAATCTGTTTAGTTGAAAAATTGCTATCCATAAATTAATAAGATTATTATTTTTATTATTATAATTTAGTTTTTTAGATGGACAAATAGTCTGATAATAATCATTGTTGAATGTTACTGATTTAGGAGCTTTTGTATTTTTTAATATAGTAATGCATACTATGCTGAATAATAATAATAGTAGTAATAATAATAACGGAGGATCATGCTTAGTCATATATCTTGTATGGCCTTTATTTGAATTTATTTGGCAAATCAGTAGTGATTTTCAGACCATATTCCTCTGGGTTGAGAAATATCTATTTTTTGTGTTTTTAACCCCTTAACCCATTCGAACATAGATCTACATCATGCGGTACATAGCCCATTATACCGCATAATCTAGATCTACGTCCGACATGCTGGAAAAAAAATAAGAAAATAAATAAGAAAAAATGCTTATAAACTGGGTACTAGCAGACCAGCTGCCAGTACCTAAGATGGCAGATTTAATTGAGAGGAGGGAGGGTTAGATAGCTGTTTGCTGGGATAAGGGAGGTGGGAGGGTAAGGGGGGGTTTTACACTTCAGAAAGACTGCCAGTACCTAAGATGGTGGTGAGGCATGCATGTGTGTGGGGGGAGAGCTGTTTGGGGATCAGGGAGGTGGGAAGGTAATACATACATTGCAATACTATTACCCTTACCAGCTAACTAATTACTCCTTCGCTGCCGGGAATTTCAGAAGTGTGGTGTGCAGCTGTAATTAGCTGCCTTCTAATTACCAAAAAGCAATAGCAAAGCTATGCATGGCTGCTATTTTTGAACAAAGGGGATGCCAGAGAAGCTTTTACAAGCAATATGACTTCACAAGTAGTATGTAAATAATGTCAGTGAGAAACCAAAGTTTGTGGAAAAAATTTTGTTTTTTATTTTTTTTATTTGATCCCATTTGGCGGTGAAATGGTGGCATGAAATATACCAAAATGGGCCTAGATTAATACCCTGGGTTGTCTAATTAAAAAAAATATATATAAATAGTTTTGATAGGTAAACCAAAAAAAATCAAAACAAGGCTCTATTTCTGTTAAATGGAGTGATAGTAAAAAATATTTAAAAAATCTCTGGACGTTTTTCTCTAAAATTCCCAGTGTTTTTGAATGTGCCCTATAACTTTGTAAGAGCTTTTTGTCCATAACCAGGTATTAGAAATATTTTTTATATTATTATTCATGGTTATCGAGTCTAAAAATATTTTTCATATTATCTACACAGATTTCTGAAACTTATTGGAGTGACAAAGATGTTTCCTCTAATAATAATTACATTTCAGTGGTTAAAGGGACATAATACTCATATGCTAAATCACTTGTAACTGATGCAGTATAACTGTAAAAAGCGGACAGGAAAATATCACCTGAGCATCTCTATATAAAAAAGGAAGATATTTTACCTCACAACTTCCTCAGCTCAGCAGAGTAAGTTCTGTGTAAAAAGTTATACTCAGCTGCTGCCCAGCTGCAGGTAAAAAATTAAATAAATGAAGAAATGAACAACAGCCAATCAGCATCAACAGTGAACACTTTTACTCTGATCTCACGAGATTTCACTTAACTCTCATGAGATTTCATAGTAAACTTCCTTAAACTGAATAGGGAAATAACATGAGAGTGCACAAGGCTCAATCCCTTAGCTGTCCAGGGACAGACATACAGATTTGCTGCTTAGAAGTCCATTACAATGGGATGTGGCTACTGAGGAACTTTTGAGGTAAAATATATTTCTTTTTTACATAGAGATGTTCAGGTGATATTTTCTAGTCAGCTTTTTACAGCTATTCTGCATCACTTTCAAGTGTTTCAACATTTGGGTATCATGGCCCTTAACCTCTTAAGGACATATGATGGAATTTTTCCGTCATAAAACAAGACAGTATTTTCTGCACCAAGCAGTAACATTTCTCAATCAACAGTTGTTGATTTTATCTGATAAAATGATGGTTCCAAGCTGCCTTCCATTTCTATTATTGCCAGTTTTAACTGCATCAGGCTGTAACAGATATGCAAAATCACAGTTAGCTTTGTATGCAGTTAAATGAGAAATGGGGCAAAGGTTCCTCTCCATGATCTTTCACATGGGAAATTAGTTCACTTACTGACACTAATTTTAATATCCTCACCCATGTCTCCCAGCGGGGGCAAGTCTTCAGATTGTGGGAATGATTTCTGTGATAGCCTTATGCATCTTCCAGACAGCTGCCCAACTGATAAGACTAGTCGAGTGTTTAATCCCAAAACACACAATTATTACAGCACAAGTACTGCACATAAAAACATAAATAAATGTATACGCTCAAAATAAATAATGCAGAAAAATATCTGTAACAATTCTACTAATAAAATATATTTATGATTATGGTTATTATGCTCACTGTGTAAGTGTAATATAGTGTGTTTTTTACAGTATTAAAAACTACTCGAAAAATTACCATGGGAAGTAAGATAATCAAGATAACATAATCATAATACATATAAATTAAGTACAGTACATAATTTATATGTTAAACAATGTAAAATAATATTTAGCACCATCGTGAATATTAAATATGCAACGTATTTCAGATTTACTTAGAATGCTTAAATGCTTATGAGAAAAGACAAGTTTTGTTGGTGTATATTCTTGTGAGGCTGTGTGCAAAATAAGATATCACAAATCTTGTGATGTTTGTTTTTATGAAGTGTGAACCTCCCAACATTCAGAAAATTGCATCTAAGACCTGGTAATAGGAAGGTAGACTCAAACCGTGCTTCTGAGTGCATTTAAAATGCACTATTAGACATTTAAAATTCCCTTTTATGTTTTGTTACAAAAACATAATTTATGTAAGAACTTACCTGATAAATTCATTTCTTTCATATTAGCAAGAGTCCATGAGCTAGTGACGTATAGGATATACATTCCTACCAGGAGGGGCAAAGTTTCCCAAACCTCAAAATGCCTATAAATACACCCCTCACCACACCCACAATTCAGTTTAACGAATAGCCAAGAAGTGGGGTGAGAAGAAAGGAGCGAAAGCATAAAAAATAAGGAATTGGAATAATTGTGCTTTATATAAAAAAATCATAACCACCAAAAAAAGGGTGGTTCTCATGGACTCTTGCTAATATGAAAGAAATGAATTTATCAGGTAAGTTCTTACATAAATTATGTTTTCTTTCATGTAATTAGCAAGAGTCCATGAGCTAGTGACGTATGGGATAGCAGATACCCAAGATGTGGAACTTCCACGCAAGAGTCACTAGAGAGGGAGGGATAAAATAAAGACAGCCAATTCCGCTGAAAAAAATAATCCACAACCCAAATCAAAAGTTTTAATCTTAATAATGAAAAAAACTGAAATCATAAGCAGAAGAATCAAACTGAAACAGCTGCCTGAAGTACTTTTCTACCAAAAACTGCTTCAGAAGAAGAGAAAACATTAAAATGGTAGAATTTAGTAAAAGTATGCAAAGAAGACCAAGTTGCTGCTTTGCAAATCTGATCAACAGAAGCTTCATTCCTAAAAGCCCAGGAAGTAGAAACTGACCTAGTAGAATGAGCCGCAATCCTTTGAGGCGGGGACTTACCCGACTCCACATAAGCATGATGAATCAAAGACTTTAACCAAGACGCCAAAGAAATGGCAGAAGCTTTCTGACCTTTCCTGGAACCAGAAAAGATAACAAATAGACTAGAAGTCTTTCTAAAATCTTTAGTAGCTTCAACATAATATTTCAAAGCTCTTACTACATCCAAAGTATGTAAAGATCTCTCCTTTGAATTCTTAGGATTAGGGCACAATGAAGGGACAATTTCTCTACTAATGTTGTTAGAATTCACAACCTTAGGTAAAAATTGAAATGAAGTCCGCAACACTGCCTTATCCTGATGAAAAATCAGAAAAGGAGATTCACAAGAAAGAGCAGATAACTCAGAAACTCTTCTAGCAGAAGAGATGGCCAAAAGGAACAAAACTTTCCAAGAAAGTAATTTAATATCCAGAGAATGCATAGGTTCAAACGGAGGAGCCTGTAAAGCCCTTAGAACCAAATTAAGACTCCAAGGAGGAGAGATTGACTTAATGACAGGCTTGATTCGAACCAAAGCCTGTACAAAACAATGAATATCAGGAAGATTAGCAATTTTTCTGTGAAAAAGAACAGAAAGAGCAGAAATTTGTCCTTTCAAGGAACTTGCAGATAAACCTTTATCCAAACCATCCTGAAGAAACTGTAAAATTCTAGGAATTCTAAAAGAATGCCAGGAGAACTTATGAGAAGAACACCAAGAAATGTAAGTCTTCCAGACTCGATAATAAATCTTTCTAGACACAGATTTACGAGCCTGTAACATAGTATTAATTACTGAGTCAGAGAAACCTCTATGACTAAGAATCAAGCGTTCAATTTCCATACCTTTAAATTTAATGATTTGAGATCCTGATGGAAAAACGGGCCTTGAGATAGAAGGTCTGGTCTTAACGGAAGTGTCCAAGGTTGGCAACTGGCCATCCGAATGAGATCCGCATACCAAAACCTGTGAGGCCATGCTGGAGCCACCAGCAGAACAAACGAACGTTCCATTAGGATTTTGGAAATCACTCTTGGAAGAAGAACTAGAGGCGGAAAGACATAGGCAGGATGATAATTCCAAGGAAGCGACAACGCGTCCACTGCTTCCGCCTGAGGATCCCTGGATCTGGACAGATACCTGGGAAGTTTCTTGTTTGGATGAGAGGCCATCAGATCTATTTCTGGAAGTCCCCAGATTTGAACAATCTGAAGAAATACCTCTGGGTGAAGAGACCATTCGCCCGGATGTAACGTCTGGCGACTGAGATAATCCGCTTCCCAATTGTCTACACCTGGGATGTGAACCGCAGAAATTAGACAGGAGCTGGATTCCGCCCATACAAGTATCCGAGATACTTCTTTCATAGCTTGAGGACTGTGAGTCCCACCTTGATGATTGACATACGCCACGGTTGTGACATTGTCTGTCTGAAAACAAATAAACGATTCTCTCTTCAGAAGAGGCCAGAACTGAAGAGCTCTGAAAATCGCACGGAGTTCCAAAATGTTGATTGGTAATCTCGCCGCATGAGATTCCCAAACCCCCTGCGCTGTCAGAGATCCCCATACAGCTCCCCAACCTGAAAGACTCGCATCTGTTGAGATCACAGTCCAGGTTGGGCGAACAAAAGAGGCCCCTTGAAATAAACGATGGTGATCCAACCACCAAGTCAGAGAAGACCGAACATTGGGATTTAAGGATATTATTTGAGAAATCCTTGTATAATCCCTGCACCACTGGTTCAGCATACAAAGCTGAAGAGGTCTCATGTGAAAACGAGCAAAGGGGATCGCGTCCGATGCAGCAGTCATGAGACCTAGAATTTCCATTCAAAAAGCTACCGAAGGGAATGACTGAGACTGAAGGTTTCGACAAGCTGAAACCAACTTCAGACGTCTCTTTTCTGTTAGAGACAAAGTCATGGACACTGAATCTATTTGAAAGCCCAAAAAGGTTACCTTTGTCTGAGGAATCAAGGAACTCTTTGGTAAATTGATCCTCCAACCATGTTTTTGAAGAAACAACACAAGTTGATTCGTATGAGATTCTGCAGAATGTAAAGACTGAGCAAGTACCAAGATATCGTCCAAATAAGGAAATACCGCAATACCCTGTTCTCTGATTACAGAAAGAAGGGCACAGAGAACCTTTGAAAAGATCCTTGGAGCTGTTGCTAGGCCAAACGGAAGGGCAACAAACTGGTAATGCTTGTCTAGAAAAGAGAATCTCAGAAACTGATAGTGATCTGGATGAATTGGAATATGAAGATATGCATCCTGGAAATCTATTGTGGACATATAATGCCCTTGCTGAACAAAAGGCAGAATAGTCCTTATAGTCACCATTTTGAATGTAGGTATTCTTACATAACGATTCAATATTTTTAGATCCAGAACTGGTCTGAAGGAATTCTCCTTCTTTGGTACAATGAATAGATTTGAGTAAAACCCCAGACCCTGTTCCAGAACTGGAACTGGTACAATTACCCCAGCCAACTCTAGATCTGAAACACATTTCAGAAATGCCTGAGCCTTCACTGGGTTTACTGGAATGCGAGAGAGAAAAAATCTTCTCACAGGAGGTCTTATCTTGAAACCTATTCTGTATCCTTGAGAAACAATGTTCTGAATCCAAAGACTGTGAATCGAATTGATCCAAACATCTTTGAAAAATCGTAACCTGCCCCCTACCAGCTGCGCTGGAATTAGGGCCGCACCTTCATGCGGATTTAGGAGCTGGTTTTGACTTTCTAAAAGGCTTGGATTTATTCCAGACTGGAGAAGGTTTCCAAATGGAAACCGTTCCTTTAGGGGAAGGGTCAGGCTTCTGTTCTTTATTCTGACGAAAGGAACGAAAAACGATTAGCAGACCTGTATTTACCTTTAGATTTTTTGTCCTGAGGCAAAAAGGTTCCCTCCCCCCCAGTAACAGTTGAAATAATAGAATCCAACTGTGAACCAAATAATTTATTACCTTGGAAAGAAAGAGAAAGCAAAGTTGACTTAGAAGTCATATCTGCATTCCAAGATTTAAGCCATAAAGCTCTTCTAGCTAAAATAGCTAAAGACATATATCTGACATTAATTTTAATGATATCAAAAATGGCATCACAAATAAAGTTATTAGCATGTTGAAGAAGTTTAACAATGCTATAAGCATTATGGTCTGATACTTGTTGCGCTAAAGCCTCCAACCAAAAAGTTGAAGCTGCAGCAACATCAGCCAAAGAAATAGCAGGTCTAAGAAGATTACCTGAACATAATAAGCTCTCCTTAGAAAGGATTCAAGCTTCCTATCTAAAGGATCCTTAAAGGAAGTACTATCCGCCGTAGGAATAGTAGTACGTTTAGCAAGAGTAGAAATAGCCCCATCAACTTTAGGGATTTTATCCCAAAATTCTAATCTATCAGATGGCACAGGGTACAATTTCTTAAACCTTTGAGAAGGAGTAAATGAAGTACCCAGACTATTCCATTCCCTAGAAATTACTTCTGAAATAGCATCAGGAACTGGAAAAACTTCAGGAATAACTACATGAGGTTTGAAAACCGAATTTAAACGCTTAGTAGATTTAGTATAAAGAGGACTAGACTCCTCCATATCTAAAGCAATTAACACTTCTTTAAGTAAAGAACGAACAAACTCCATCTTAAACAAATATGAAGATTTATCAGTGTCAATATCTGAGGCAGAATCTTCTGAGCCAGATAGATCCTCATCAGAAACAGATAAGTCAGAATGATGACGGTCACTTAAAAATTCATCTGAAATATGAGAAGTTTTAAAAGACCTTTTACGCTTACTGGAAGGAGGAATAACAGACAGAGCCTTCCTAATAGATTTAGAAACAAATTCTTTTACATTAACAGGGACATCCTGAACATTAGATATTGAAGGAACAACAACAGGTAATGGATTATAACTAATGGAAATACAATCTGCATTAGAAAGTTTATCATGACAGTTATCACAAACAACAGCTGGAGGAACAGTTACCAAAAGTTTACAACAGATGCACTTAACTTTGGTAGAACCAGCATCAGGCAGCGTCTTTCCAGAAGTAGATTCTGATCCAGGGTCATGTTGAGACATCTTGCAATATGTAATAGAAAAAACAACATATAAAGCAAAAATATCAAATTCCTTAAATGACACTTTCAGGAATGGGAAAAAATGCCAAATGAACAAGCCTCTAGCAACCAGAAGCAATGAAAAATGAGACTGAAATAATGTGAAAAAAAGGTGGAGACAAGAATGACGCCTACATTTTTTTGGCGCCAAAAAATGACGCCCACATTATTGGCGCCAAGTACAACGCCCATATTTTCTGGCGCCAGAATGACGCCACATCCTGTGACGCCGAAAAAACGACGCCCACAATTTTGGCACAAAAAAAACGTCTGAACGTCAAAAATGACGCAACCATACGCAAACTTCCGGCGTCAATTAAGGCGCCGGAAATGACAAAATTTTTGCGCCAAAAAAGTTTGCGCCAAAAATGACGCAATAAATTGAAGCATTTTCAGCCCCTGCGAGCCTAACAGCCCACAGGGAAAAAAAGTCAATTGAAAAAATTCTTAAGGTAAGAAAAAAATATTTCATATGCATTATCCTAAATAATGAAACTGACTGAAATAAGGAATACTGATTATCCTGAATCAAGGCAAATATAAGTTTAAACACATATATTTAGAACTTTACATATAAAGTGCCCAACCATAGCTTTGAGTGTCATAAATAGAAATAAGATTTACTTACCCCAAGACACTCATCTACATAAAGTAGATAGCCAAACCAGTACTGAAACGAGAATCAGTAGAGGTAATGGTATATAAGAGTATATCGTCAATCTGAAAAAGGGAGGTAGGAGATGAATCTCTACGACCGATAACAGAGAACCTATGAAATAGATCCCGTAGAAGGAGACCATGGTATTCAAATAGGCAATACTCTCTTCACATCCCTCTGACATTCACTGCACTCTGAGAGGAAAACCGGACTCCAGCCTGCTGCGAAGCGCATATCAACGTAGAATCTAGCACAAACTTACTTCAGCACCTCCATGGGAGGCAAAGTTTGTAAAACTGAATTGTGGGTGTGGTGAGGGGTGTATTTATAGGCATTTTGAGGTTTGGGAAACTTTGCCCCTCCTGGTAGGAATGTATATCCCATACGTCACTAGCTCATGAAAGAAATATGCATTTTTAAATAAAATAATAAATTTTATATTTTATGGATTTAAATGAATGTTATAGCATTAGCAGGAAAGATGTAATATATACCTACCAAGTGTATACTGTTAGACCAATTGCTTGAGTCTGACTGTTAGACCAATTGCTTGAGTCTGCAGGGATCCCTGTGTGAGCACGTTATACACTTCTTCAAAGATGTATATACATACATATACAACACATAGAAAGCATACCTCCCAACATTTGTGGCTGAGAATGAGGGACATAGGAGGTGGATAGGAACGTGTCACCATTTTGTGGGTGGAGCTGTGTTGGGAGGGGAGGGATCATGGGTGCTTAGAGGGCAGAATTGTGGGTGTTTCTGGATGGTATGTGAGTGTGTCAGGGAAGTTTTCAGGGTGTTTCTGGGTGTTCCGTGAGTGAGGCTAAGGAAAATTCTGTAAAGAGGGACATATGGGTGTCTCAGAGGGACATAGCTCAGAATCAGGAACTGTCCCTCTCAAATAGAGACAGTTGGGAGGTCTGAGAAAGTCTGGAACACTCTTGGAAGCACACAGCTAGATTAAAAGCAAAATTGAAGAGTTAGTTACAGTATTTGGCTAAATGGTGATAGGCCACGTCAAGGTGTCTTCAACCCTGGGTCTCTAACCTACAGCCACGCAATGCATGCCTTCAAACTCCCTTTGCAATTTCCCTAGACACACAGGAAACACAGAAATGGATAACTGAACTGGGTACACATCCCATGATCCTGCATAACTCTCAGCTCTAGGAGCTGACCAGCACTCACAGATAGCTGCACAGCTTTTAGAGACTCAAGCAGTTAATCCCAAACCTAGATGCAAAGCCCAAAGGGAAAATTACAAAATAAAGTTATTAACACAACACATAGAAAGTCTGGGATGCATTGTGTGGCTGTACGTTAGGGTCCCAGGGAGGAAGAGACCTTGATGTGGTCCTGGGCCTATCAACAATTGGCCAAATGCTGTAACTAACTCTTCCATTTTGCTTTTAATTTAGCTGTGTGCTTGCAAGAGAGATCAAGACTTTATATGTGTTAATAATTTTGTTTTGTAATTTTCCTTATGGGCTTTGCACCCAGGCTTCTCTGGTGTTAACTGCCTGCCTTGAAAGCTGTGCAGCTGTCTGTGAGTGTTGATGAGCTCCCAGGGCTGTGGTTTTGCAGGGTCATAGGATGTGTACACAGTCCAGTTTGAGAATGCAGTCCATTTCTGTGTTTTGTTTTATTTATACACTGTGTGTGTATGTATGTATATATATATATATATATATATATATATATATATATATATAATTTTTTTATTATTTATTTATGATTTTTATTTTGCAGAAACAGGGTAGCTTGTCTATAACCAACCATACTTTGGTTGAATACTATGCATAAATTAACATCTGATATATATATATATATATATATATATATATATATATATATATATATAAAAGATAAACCTCAAAAATAAAACAAAAACAAAAAATCGGCTTTAATATTAAGATACCTAGATATATAAAAAAATATAGGTGTTGCACTGTCACAGAGTACGGTTAGTGTCAGTTGAAATGAGGTCTTATTGCAAAATGATAGGATCAATAACAAATTGTGATAGTTACCAGTGTTATATATGACAGAGGGCATGTTTAGTCTGTAACTGCAGGATTATGTATGTGCCCCTATTGTGGGAAGAGATATTACAAGAGAGACTGACATACACACATACTTTAGCACAAAGAGGCATTGTTACAGCTCTCTGTGTGAATTAGGAATCAGATATTACCTGAATTAGCAATGTCTGATGCATCCTCACGTATTTGTACATAGTTGTCAGACAGATTAGAGGAAAAGATTGCAAAACATTTGCTGGAAAAACATCAATAAAGCTTCCTGCTGTTATATCCCTTGGGTTGTTGAAAGAAGTTCTGACTTGTCCCTTTCTGCCTGTTAGGAGGAAAGTAGTGAATAGCAGACACTCTTCTAACGACAAACATCAAATTTTTTAACAACTTTAATCATTTAAACCCTGAAAAGTTTACAGTCTTGGTATGTTTTGTTGAAAAGTATACCTAGCTAGGCTCAGGAGTAGTAATGCACTACTGGATGTTAGCTGATTAATGGTGGCTATGCACATATGCCTATCTAACACATATCAGTATTTACTTTTCCCCCTTCATGTCCCTTTAAAGAAATACTAAACCTAATTTATTTTCTTTCATGATTCAGATAGAGCATGCAATTTTAAGCAAATTTCTACTTTACTCCTATTATCAATTTTTCTTTTTTTCTCTTGGTATCTTTTATTTTAAAAAGCAGGAATGTAAGCTTAGGAGCCGGCCTATTTTAGTTTTTTTATTCTACATGTTGCAGGCCATACTGCCAATGTAAAGTTGTGCCGCACGGCTCATTACAATTAATACGAACCGTGCATGGCACTTACCAGTGGTCAGATGCTCGTAATCAACAGAAAATATAGAGAGTGTTGAACCACTCTAAAATTAAGGAAGGAGTGGAGGGAAGAAAAAGACTGATTAGGATACATTTTATAAATATAAATTTTTCCTTTTTTAAAATAAAAACAGTTTTGACTACTATTACATTATAGATTGCATTGCATCGTTTTAACAATGTATTCTTTACCATTACTTAACAAAAAAAAACACACCCTATACATAAATAAAATACTTTTATAATTATAATAAAAAACAAATCAGCTGAGCAAACATGCCCAGTATACCCATCATGCCCATATTCAAATAGCTTTATTAGTGATTAACAAATATCACAAATGTTTCAGAAAATAATAGGTTAATTATTATTAACAAGTTACACTGTATAAAGAGATCAATCCAATCTCATATTTAGTTGTCAAATACCCATTGTATTTGGATTTTTTATTTGGATTGAAAATTTTTACCCTGATAAAATCAACTTAAGCAACAACCTTTTTGTGAGGTTTTCAGCTGAAAACAAATTAATGACTGAGGCCTTTTATCAATAGAAGACATTTGGACATGTGATCACTCTAAATACACACTGACAATATCAGCTGATTTCAAAACTCGATATGCAACTGTCTCTCCACGTGGGTTCCTGCTTGGAGCTGTAATGCCTGAAGCTCTAATATGGGACTATACTTGTGTGGTTGCAACTTTGCAGTGGTTAAACACATAGGGGGTAATCAGACTCTTGCTCTTGTTTGCAGCAGATAACTATTTCTGAAACTTGCTCAGTATTGTCGGTGTGTTTTTCTAGTGATCACAATCCTAAAGTGCTCCTACAGTAATACCCCTAAATAGTTATCTGTCCTAATCCTTAAATAAAATGTGCTGGGGGAAGCACAAACAAAATGACATTTTTGGTGGTTTAACAATACCCTCACAGAGTAAAGGGCCTGTATGTAGATTTATCGCTTTTAATAGTGTATAACATGGGCATCTGAAGGGGGGGGGGGGACACTTGCCTCCTGTTGTCACTATAGATGATATTAATAGGACAAGTGGTGGTGCTGTTTCAGCACATTCTGCTCGTTCCCTTATTCTGAAGTTCCAGTGCAAAAACGGGAGTGGATACCTTGAGTCATCATTTGCTCTAGGCTGACATTCTCTCCACCCAGCTTGTGCTTCTACATGCTGCTGAGGAGGGGAGGTGCAGAAGAGGTGTGGGAACTAGCTTATGCTCAGGTGCAAAACAGGTGTGGGAGCCAGCATTAGCGTGAGTTTGTTTGTGTGTGTGTATGTGTCAGAAAAAGTGTGATATATGTGTATATGTATGTGTGCTTAAGTACTGAAATATTCCAAGCACTGTTAACCCTTTCCCGCCGGGACTTATTTTAAACAAATAAGTAAAAATTTAAATCATGCGATCCCGTGATTTCAATGATGGTATAATGTCAGATGGGAGTGTGTATAATGCTATGCACGCCCTCCAGGCAGACCCCCTCTCCAGAGGGGCGTGGACAGAACTATCCACTCCCCTAGTTATCTATAAAAAGGTAGCATGGAACCCCACTCTTTCCTCCTCCTAGTGAGGTCCAGCCAAAATGGGTGAACCAGGCAAAAGGGAGAGAACCTGGTAAGTTTTACCCAGGGTATGGGCCAATAGCAATTGCTTATATTTGGATGATAATTTCTAGTTATCTTGGCCCCCCAGGTAATACTTATCAGCGAGAGAATGCAAAGCAGTGACTACAAGAAAGGGCGGGTAAGAAATAAAAACATAGATATTAAAAATACTACAATAAATACTAAAGTCGTAAAGATGAAACTGAAGAAAAAATCTTCCAAACAAACTTAGCAAAAGCTAATAGGCAAACAAGAAGTTTGGAAATGGAAACAAAGGTTACTTTTTGTCTGTAAGCCTCAAAGAACATCTGTACAACCAAACCAAAGTTGTTAAGTCTAGAAGGAGCCTGACCCTGACGAGAATACCACAAGCCCCTTGAAACAAAGAGAAAAAGAAAATAACTGAGTACTCTAGCAGAAAACTGAAAACGGACCACAACTTAAAGGTTAAAAATTATTTTATTCGATACTCCTGCTCCTGAAGGAAGGGAAAAAAATAATAATATCTTGACTTCAATAAAAGTCATAGTCGACTTATGCAACAGTTCTCAAGATTATTCCATCTGTGTGTGTTTGTCTCTCTGAACCAGTGGCGTATTTAAGTTTTGCGCTGCCCTAAAGGGTTTAGGCCTGTTTTTCCCTTAATATTTTTTTTGGGTCAGTGTGTAAAATGTTTTTTTCTTTTCTTTTCATAACAATTCAAAAGAAAATGGGCTAGAAAAACACTTGCATACGGGTGGGTTGAATTGCATGCATCTCATACCATTTTCTCCCTGAGAGATGGGAGAGAAAAGAAGGGAGGGGAAAAAAGGGAGGGAAAGGAAAAGAGAGAGAGAGAGAGAGAGAGAGAGAGAGAAAAGTGTGGAGGGAGAGGAGAAAAGGGGGAAGGGAAAGAAGGGAGGTAAAGGAAGGAGTGAAAGAAGGGAGCAAGGGAGGGAGGGAGGAAGGAAGGGAGGAAGAAAGGGAAAAAAGAATACACTTTGAAACAATCACTGCCCTTCACATGCAACATACAGTAATTACAATCATTCAAGTAATTAAACTTTTTAAGGGTCCATTTACTATTTTGCAGAGAAAAGAAAATGTATGCTTACCTGATAAATGTATTTCTTTTTTGACACGATGAGTCCACGGATCATCTTAATTACTAATGGGATATTCACCTCCTGGTCAGCAGGAGGCGGCAAAGAGCACCACAGCAAAGCTGTTAAATATCACCTCCCTTCACTCCCAACCCAGTCATTTGACCTAAGTCAAGGAGAGAAAGGAAGTAACAAGGTGCAGAGGTGTCTGAAGTTTATAAACCCAAAAACCTGTCTCTTACAAAAAACAGGGCGGGCCGTGGACTCATCGTGTCAAAAAAGAAATACATTTATCAGGTAAGCATAAATTTTCTTTTCTTTTTAATGACACGATGAGTCCACAAATCATCTTAATTACTAATGGGAATCAATAATCAAGCTAGAGTACACAGATGATACAAGAGGGACAAGACAGGGAACCTAAACGGAAGGCACCACTGCTTGAAGAACCTTTCTCCCAAAAGCGGCCTTCCACAGAAGCTTCATTTTTGAATGCCCATGAGGAAGTAACAGCCCTCGTGGAATGAGCCGTAACTCTCTCTGGAGGCTGCTGTCCAGCAGCCTCATATGCAAACTGTATGATACTCTTCAGCCAAAAAGAAAGAGAAGTAGCTGTAGCTTTCTGTCCCTTACGTTTCCCTGAGAAAACTACAAACAATGCAGAAGACTGACGAAAATCCTTCGTCACCTGCAGGTAAAACATTAAAGCACGAACCACGTCCAAATTGTGCAGAAGCCGTTCCTTCTGAGAAGTAGGATTGGGGCACAAAGAAGGAACAACAATCTCCTGATTAATGCACCGATCAGAAACTACTTTAGGAAGAAATCCTAATTTAGTACATAGAACTACCTTGTCAGAATGACAAATAAGGTAAGGGGACTCATACTGCAATGCCGCGAGCTCTGATACTCTGCGAGCAGAAGAAATAGCAACAAGAAATAAAACTTTTCAAGATAATAACTTAATATCTAAGGAATGCATAGGCTCAAACGGAGCCCGTTGAAGAACCTTAAGATCTAAATTCAGACTCCATGGAGGAGTAACTGGTTTCAACACAGGTCTGATCCTGACCAAAGCCTGACAAAATGATTGTACATCTGTAACATCTGCCAGACATTTGTGTAACAAAATAGATAAGGCAGAGATTTGCCCTTTTAGGGAACTTGTCCATAATCCTTTCTCCAAACCCTCTTGGAGAAAGGACAAAATTCTAGGAATCCTAACTCTACTCCATGAGTAGCCCTTGGATTCACACCAATAGAGATATTTATGCCATATCTTATGGTAAATCTTTCTAGTTACAGGCTTACGAGCCTGAATCATGGTCTCTATGACCGAGTCTGAAAAACCCTGCTTAAAATTAAGCATTCAATCTCCAAGCAATCCGCTTAATAGAAACTAGATTTGGGTGAAGGAAGGGCCCTTGAATTAGAAGGTCCTTCCTCAACGGAAGTATCCAAGGTGGCAGAGATGAAATGTCCACCAGCTCTGCATACCAAATCCTGCAAGGCCAAGCCGGTGCAATGAGGATCACCGATGCCCTCTCCTGCTTGATTCGAGCAATGACCTGAGGAAGAAGAGCAAATGGAAGAAATAGGTATGCTAGACTGAAGGTCCAAGGTACCACCAGGGCATCTATCTGTACCACTTGAGGGTCCCTGGACCTCGACCTGTACCTCGGAAGCTTGGCATTCTGCCGAGATGCCATGAGATCCAATTCCGGCTGACCCCATTTGAGAATCAGGCTGGAAAACACTTCCGGATGGAGTTCCCACTCCCCCAGATGAAAGGTCTGCCTGCTCAGGAAGTCCGCCTCCCAGTTGTCCACCCCTGGGATGTGGATCGCCAACAGACAGCAAGAGTGGGTTTCCGCCCACTGAATTATTTTGGTTACCTCTGTCATCGCTAAGGAACTCCTCGTTCCTCCCTGATGATTGATGTAAGCCACTGAAGTTATGTTGTCTGACTTGAACCTGATAAACCAGACCAAGGCTAACTGGGGCCAGGCCAGAAGAACATTGAAGATCGCTCTCAGTTCCAGAATATTTATAGGAAGAGCAGACTCTGACTGAGTCCAAACTCCCTGAGCCTTTAGGGAGCCCCAGACTGCTCCCCACCCTAGAAGGCTGGCGCCTGTTGTCACAATCACCCAAGATGGTCTGCGAAAGCAGGTTCCCTGGGAGAGATGATCCAGAGACAACAACCATCGAACAGAATACCTTGTCTCCTGCTCCAGTAGAATTGGAGGAGACAAATCCGCATAATCTCTGTTTCATTGCCTGAGCATGCTTAACTGCAGAGGTCTGAGGTGGAACAGAACAAATGGGATGATGTCCATTGCCGCCACCATCAGCCCGATTACCTCCATGCACTGAGCCACTGACGGCTGAGGAATGGACTGAAGGATTAGACAAGTATTGATAATCTTTAATTTCCTGACTTCTGTCAGAAAAATCTTCATAGACAGGGAATCTATTATGGTTCCCAAGAAAGTTACCCTTGTATTTGGGACTAACTCTTTTCCAAATTTACCTTCCACCAGTGAGATCATAGGAGGGATAAAACCATGTCCTTGTGGGATCCTGCTTGTAAAAAGTATGGCGTCTGGACTAGGATGTCATCGAGATAGGGCACCACTGCAATGCCCCGTGAACGAAACACTGCAAACAGCGATCCCACAACCTTTGTGAAAATTCTGGGAGCTGTGGCAAGACTGAAAGGAAGAGCCACGGACTTGAAGTGTTTGTCCGGAAAGGCAAACCTTAGGAACTTGTGATGATCCCTGTGAATAGGAACATGTAGGTACGCATCCTTTAAATCCACTGTTGTCATAAATTGACCCTCTTGGATGAAAGGAAGAATGGAACGAATAGTTTCCATCTTGAAGGACGGTACCCTAAAAAATTTGTTTAGACTCTTGAGATCAAAAATTAGTCTGAAGGTTCCCTCTTTTTTTTTTGAACCACGAACAGATTGGAATAAAAACCCCGACCCAGTTTCCTGTACTGGAACAGGAATGATCACTCCCAGGGTGGAGAGGTCTCCTACACAGTGTAAGAACTCCTCTCTCTTTGTCTGGTCTGCAGATAATCTTGAAAGTAGAAACCTGCCTCTGGGAGGAAAACTTTTGAACTCTAGTTTGTATCCATGGGACACTATTTCTATTGCCCAGGGATCCTGAACATCTTGCACCCAAGCCTGAGCGAAGAAGGAGTGTCTGCCCCCTACCAGATCCGGTCCTGGATCGGGGGCATGCCCTTCATGCTGTCTTGAATTCAATAGCAGGCTTCTTGGATTGATTTCCTTTATTCCAAGACTGATTGGGTCTCCATGAAGGTTTAGATTGGTCCTGCTTGGAAGCGGAAGAGGAAGAATTTCCCTTGAAATTTCGAAAGGAACGAAAATTACTCTGTCGTCCTTTTTTTTTTTTTTTTAATTTTTAAACAAACTTTATTTATAGAACAAAATCAATATACATGTTACACATCATGATCATCAAGAATACAGTCACTAAAACATATACAGCTCATGAATCTTCCTGAAAAAGAGAGAAATAACGTTGGCAATCTAGAATAACATCATATTAAGATCCATGTATCATATAACGCCTCTAGTTTCAAATTATTACAGAATAAAGTTGTATTCTTACAGATGGCAATGCATGTCCCATCCTCCATCACTCCAATATATTTTACAAAGCAATAATTAGATCATAACGTATATCCCACATCAACCTGCGAGGTGTTGTTAAAATATGCTAAGAATTCCTATAAGGCATCTGGGTTGCCAGGTGGGGGTGTAAGGTGGGTAATATCTTTTGTCAAAGAGTGTAGGTATTCCTCCCAGATAAAGGAGATGTCATGCAATTCCCCCAGTTTGCCCATCCTGATGTAATGATATTGTTCTAGTTTTAAGGCCATACTCACTCTACCTCTCCAAAACTGCAGTGTTGGTAATGTGTTTTTCTTCCAATTATAAGGAATATATCTCTTGGCCCTATTAATCATGATTGTCAAAAGTTGGAGTCTATACATACAGCGTATCTTGGGGCGGACATTAAACAAGAATGTCCATGGTGTATGGGGGATGGGGGAACCTAGGGCTCTTTCCATTTCTCTTCCTATTTCTAGCCAATATTGCTTTACAATGGGGCATGTCCACCATATGTGTGTAAATGTGCCTCTGTCCTCGCATCCCCTCCAGCATTTTGCATCATAAGTGGGAATCATTTTCTCTAATCTGTCTGGAGTATAATGCCATCTGCATAGCAGCTTGGTATTCATTTCAGCAATCTGTGGGGACGAGGCTGAGGAGCTCATTTGCCTGTAAATCGTGTCCCATGTTTTAGGTGAGAGGTGTTCCTTTAGTTCGGACTCCCATCTTACAACATATGTTGGTGGTTGTGTGGTCTGGTGTGCTATAAGTAATTTGTAAGAGATGGACAATGTACCGCTGCTCAGTAGCGGCGCGTGGCACATAGACTCAAAGGGTGTCAGGGGTCTAGATATGTTGGCCTTACATGGGTGTGTCTGATGGCTATGTGAAATTTGATGGTATGTCAACCAGTTATTGTGATCAAGGCTTAGTATATCCAAGACCTCTTGCTTAGTTTTAAGCTTACCATTTTGTAAGACCTTATACCAATGCATAGTCTGGCTTAGTGTTAGTATGTTTTGAGCACGTGTGTGGGGTTGGGTGAGGGATTGGATATCATAGGTTAGTGGAGTCAGTGGGGATTGTAGGGATGAAATTGATTTGTGTGACCTCAAAATCCCATTCCAAACCTTGAGAGTTTCCTGAACTGTAATTGGGCGATCTGGCTGGGTAGTACCAGTAGTCTTTGATTGTCTGGCGGCCAGCATTGTCCTCCTAAGTGGGAAATCCTACAAAGCTCAGTTTCTAAAGTTACCCATTCTTTATGAGCAGCATGTTTGCACCAGTCCACAATCCTGGACATATGGGTTGCATAATTATACAGCTGTAAACTAGGTACCCCTAGTCCTCCTTGTAATTTATTACGATACAAAGTCTGTGTAGCGACTCTTGGTCGTTTATTGCTCCATATGAAGGAGTTAATAATTTTCTGTAACTGATATAGTGATTTGTCTGGAATGGGGATAGGAAGTACTTGAAGGAGGTAAAGGATTTTTGGAAGAATAATCATTTTTATAGAGTTAATTCTGCCTATCCAAGATAAAGGTTTTTGTTTCCAGGAGGCCAAAATAGATATAACGTGTGTTACAAGAGGGTCAAAATTCAGTGGGATTATTTTATTCAGGTAGGGAGTAATGTATACACCTAAATACTTAAGTTCTACCGGTTGATGTCTAAATTGGTGCACCATCAAATGGCGTAACTCATGTTGTGGGGTTCCTATATTAATAAATTCCGATTTGGAATAATTGATACGAAAGTATGACATCTCTCCGAACTTGTGTAAAGTTACCATGAGTGCAGGCACTGAGGTTTCTAAATGCGTTAAAGTTAAAATGATATCGTCCGCATATAAGGAGGTTTTGTATTCTGTGTGATTTACGGTTATTCCTTTGATATCTGGGTTACCTCTAATGTATGTGGCCAATACTTCTATTGCCAAAATGAACAACGTAGGGGATAAGGGGCATCCCTGTCGGGTTCCGTTCTTGATTGTAAATGGGTCAGATAGAAAATCATTCAACTTAATTTTGGCCATGGGATTATTATATAGTGCAAAGATTTTAGTAAGGAATTCGGTGTTAAAACCGAATCTTAAAAGTGTATTTTTAAGGAAAGACCAATTCAAACGGTCAAATGCTTTTTCCGCATCCATAGATAAGACAACAGTAGGGATATTTTGTTTACTTGCATATTCTATGAGATTAATGATTTTAGTGGAGTTGTCCCTAGCCTCTCTATTTGGGGTAAATCCTACCTGATTGAGGTGTATTAAATTTGGGAGTACTTTATTTAGGCGGGTGGCAAGAATTTTAGCATAAAGCTTAACATCCACATTTAATAAAGAAATGGGACGGAAATTTGAAGGGGTCGTGGTTGGTTTGCCTGGTTTGGGCAAGACCACAACGTGTGCGTCCAACATCGAGGGCGGAAATTTAGCCCCTTGACTTATCTCATTAAAAATTGTGGCCAAGTGTGGAGCCAGATCCTCTTGGAAAACTTTATAATATTTCGTAGAGAACCCGTCTGGACCTGGGCTTTTCCCATTTTTCAGTGTTTGTATGGCTTTCTTGATTTCTGGTATAGAAAAGGGTAGATTAAGTTGTTCTAAGTTAGCCTCTGTGAGCTTGGGTAAAGGACAGTTTTTAAGGTATCTATCTAATGTATTGTTGAAATGGGGAAAGTCATCAGTAGGAGATAAGTTATATAGGTCCGAATAATAAGAGTGGAACGCTTGGAGAATTTCGGGGGTAGTTGTTAATGTTGATTTATTTGGGGGTTTTAGTTCATATATGTGTGATTTAAGTTTCGTTCTCTTTAGGGCCCTTGCTAGATATTTACCGGCTCTATTATTCTCATAATGGAAAAAACTATTAGTTTTATGCAGGAGATTATGGTGTTCCATTTGCAAAAAGTCATCTAAAGCTTGCCTGACTTTCATTATTTCAGTCAGAATATTATCATCTAATGGAGAGTGCTTGTGTGAGTGTTCCAGGTCTGAGAGTTTAGTGGTCAGGTTGTCATATTCTACCCTTTGGGTACGTTTTAGTTGGGCTCTTAATTTAATAAATTCTCCCCTGAGTGAGCATTTGTGTGCCTCCCAGACCACGAATTGGTTGGGAGTTGAGGGAGTTTTTATCTGAAAGTATTCCTCTATGGCTCTATGCAATTTGTCGATATGATCTGCCTTGTTAAGCAGTGTGCCATCTAACTTCCATAGAAATGGTACGTCTGTATGTTCTGGCCATGTGATATGCAGCAAGACTGCTGAGTGGTCTGACCAGGCTGTGGGGGAGATTAAACATTTTTTAACCTGTGTGAGACCTTTTTGATTAGTAAGAAAATAATCAATCCTACTGTGTGATTTGTTGGGATGGGAATAAAACGTATAGTCCCTGGTGCTAGGATGCTGAAGTCTCCAGATGTCATATAGCTTATGTAGTTTAAGTTGCTTCCAAAAGTATGTATGAAATTTCGTCCTATGTGTTGGGAAGGGCTTATTGCTATCTAAATGTGGTTGGAAGTGTAGATTAAAGTCTCCGCCCATATAAATTGGTCCTGCTGAGATGTCTAATATACGATTAAACATTTGTACAAAAAAGGGTTTTGGTTTGTTATTGGGTGCATAAAGATTGATAAGTGTGATCGGACTTCCATATAGGAGGCCCTTCAGTCCCAGGAATCGGCCTTCGTTATCTGATTCCTGTTTGATTAATGTAAAGTGTACGCTCCTTTTCATTAAAATGCTCACGCCACATTTTTTAGAAGGTCCTGTGCTGTGAAAATGTTGTGTATAAGTTTGTCCTAAATATTTTGGTATGTTTCCCTTTCTAAAGTGGGTCTCCTGGAGGAAGAGTATATCGGCCTGTCTTTTAGAAATATCTGAGAGGGCTTTTGATCGTTTGCATGGGGAATTAAGACCTCTGGCATTTTGGGAAAAGAGGACTAGGGAGCGTGGCTTGTTAGAGTTGTGACAAGACATTATCTCGGTGTAATTGCCCGCTAAACTTATGAACATTTGAACTTGTTGAGCCTATAGTGACTGTATGAGTAGTGAAATTTTTTTTCCTTATAAGAACATAATCCGAACATGTATTAGCTTCATACCAACAATAAAAACAAACAAAATAGATATGCAGAAAAACAGTGTCAATACATTGTGCAATATAAAACTGTAGAATTATAAAAACAAACAAATCTCTAAGTCTGAAACCAGACATAAAAAGAGATATAACACTAAAGGGGGGAATACAATCATAAGGTCCTTTATTTTGCAAATATAAAGTTCTTACCCATCCCAAAGATAGGGATAAGGCTTATATATTAATGTCCTGGGGCCTGTGTGAGCTCTGGACAAGAGCCTCGCATTACTTCATGCGGTGTTAAACAGTCCTTATTATAAATAAGTAAGCTGGATACAATACCTGTCTCGTCGCTCGTCAGGAATCAGAGTCCAGCATATGTCCATCAACAAGGAAGCCCGAAAGTCGGGCCACATGTAGAAGTATCAAGAAATACAAATGATATAGCTCTAGTCCTCTTCCGATTCAGAGGGGTGAGTGTCTCTAGGTGAGGATTGCTGTTTTCCGGGTTTTTCATTTCATCATTGATGGTGTTTTGTCCGGTCGGGGCATCTTGGTTTGCCATTTTGCAGGGTTGGCATTTGACCTTTTGTTGACTCTTTGTTGGTCTGTCGTCAGGGGTGTTAAATCCATGGAATGGTCAATGCCTAGATCTTTGCTGAAGGTATTCATGTCCTCAGGCTTGTGACATATCCATCTTTTATTGTCCTGTATGACCATGAGGTGGGTGGGGAAACCCCACCTGTACGGTATTTTCTTGTTGCGAAGTAATGTTGTTAAAGGGGTAAATTCTTTTCGTCTCTGCAACGTTCTCGTTGAGAGATCCTTGTAGATTTGTATAACATTACCTCTAAACCTTACAGGTTGTTGCCGTCAGGATTGATTAAGAAGCATTTCTTTTTCAAGAAAATTTTTATATCTGATGATAATATCTCTAGGTGGAGCCTTATCTGGAGGCCTAGGCCGGAGAGCCCTGTGGGCCCGTACCCACAGAATATCCTCTGTGTATGATTTTTCTTTAATAGCAGAGAAAAGGGCCTGTAGATACTCTGGAAAGTCTCTAGGTAGAACGGATTCAGGAACTCCTCTTAGTCGTAGATTTTTCCTCCGACTCCTATTCTCTAAATCGTCTATTTTATCCATTAGTGCTTCAATATTCTCCTGTTGTGAAGTAGAGATGTTATTAATACGGATAATGTTTTCCCTGATTTCGTCGGTTTCTGCCTCCAGCATTTCAACTCTGGAACTCATAGTTTGAATTTCTTGCTTGAGTTCTGTAAGTTCTTCTCTAAGGCATTTTCTGAAGATTTCTGAAATTTCCTGCTTGGATGCAAAATGAGATAGGAGTGAAGCAGGGATTGGAGTGGTCTCTTCAGGTGTAGGCCCAGGTGCAGGGCTTGGAGACTGTGTGGCAGGGGGAGGTTTATTTTTACCAGCCAAAGTATTCGTAGGAGAGTGTTCTGTAGCAAAGTAAGATGGCATTGTGTGGGCTTTAGTTGTTGGCACTTTGGCGATTTTATCTGACTTATTTAGTCTTTTGGATGCAATTTGGAAAGGTTACACATGTTCCCCTTAAATCTAATAGATATGGCCACTTCGTGTAAGGGATACCCCTATCTGCCAGCAGTCACCACTTAGCTATTATAAGGTCACTTTTGCTTATTTGCTTGAAGGTGTAAGCTTCTGCCTACAGGTACCTCTCTATCTATATAGTCAGCAGTTGGAGAAAGTAGTGGTACCAGAGGGTCTCTCCCAGCTAACAATGTAAGTGCAGCGCACATAGTGTTATTTTATATCCCTGTGGCAATGGCGTTTTACAAGCGCTACCCTCATGGGCTAGGTTGCGCCTAATCTCACTGTTCCGTTTGTGAAGCCGTGACAGCGCTCTCCTGTGCACCGGGATCCCCGGTCAGCCAGCTCAAGCTAACTACAGCCTTTTATAAGGTGATACTGTGATATGGGGTGCACGGTGAGCAGCGCAAGTGAACCGGTCCTGGTTGCAGTGTTGGTAAGATGGCGCCCGCTGCGTGTTCAGTCTAGGCCTGTAGTGACCGCTTTGCCGCTTCTCCTCTTTAGCTTTTCCTTTAGTCCGGATGATATCCCCAGGCTCAGGGTATGTTCCCTTCTTCTGTTGTGGTATAGAAAACCAGCTTTAGCTATTGGAAGCAGCCCCAGTCAGTGCTTGCAGGACCCTATGTACGGAGCTACGGATTTATGCGACCATCATGGTTGCTACCAAGCTCCGCCCCCCCCTACTCTGTCGTCCTTTTTGTTTGTTTCTCTTATCTTGAGGGAGAAGATGACCCTTACCTCCCGTGATATCAGAGATAATTTCCATCAGGCCAGGTCCAAACAAGGTCTTCCCCTTGTAAGGAATAGCCAGAAGCTTAGACTTAGAGGAAACATCCACAGACCAAGGTTTTAACCATAAGGCTCTGTGAGCTAGAATAGAGAAACACGAAATCTTTGCTCCCAGTTTGATAACTTGAAGGAAAGCATCCATAATAAAGAAATTAGCTAGTTTAAGAGCTTTTATCCTATCTTGGATTTCATGTAAAGAAGTTTCTGTCCTGATAGCATCAGACAACGCATCAAACCAATATGCCGCCGCACTAGTGACAGTAGCAATGCACACAGCTGGCTGCAATTGCAAGCTCTGGTGTACATACATCTTTTTGAGTAAACCTTCTAATTTTTTGTCCATAGGATCTTTGAAGGCACAGCTATCCTCAATAGGAATAGTAGTTCTCTTAGCCAAGGTGGAAACGGCCCCTTCCACATTGGGAACTGTTTGATAAGCCTCCCTAATAGATTCAGCTATGGGAAACATCTTTTTGAAAATAGGAGATGGAGAAAAAGGTATACCCGGTCTCTCCCACTCCTTAGCAATGATCTCAGAAGCTCGGTCAGGGACCGGGAACACGTCTGTCGAGGAAGGAACCTCAAAATATTTGTTCAGCTTACTGGGTTTCTTAGGGACAACAACTACTGTGGATTTGCTGTCATCCAAAGTAGCTAAAACCTCCTTAAGTAACAGCCGGAGGTGTTCTAGCTTGAACCTAAAAGATACAACCTCCGTATCAGCAAGAGGAATAACACTTTCCGAATATGAAATCTCACCTTCAGATGCTACTACGGTATCCTCCTCCTCAGGCCTCTGGGAGGGGACCTCTGAAATTGCAACAACTGCGTCAGAAACCTCGCTTACAGAATGTCTGATTTTCCTCTTACGCTTTCCCTGCAACATAGGAAAAGCAGACAACGCATCAGAAATTGTAGAAGACATGAGAGAAGCGATTTCCCTTAAAGTGATGGTAAACTCACTATAATGACAATGCTATTTCCTAAAGCTTTTATTTCAAATATACCTTGTATATTCTTATTTCTTTACTAATCAATGTTTAAGACAGAGTAAATTACTTTTTTTATTTGCAGGATTGCCTGTCCCTGGCCGCCTCCGTGTAAAAAATACTGATTGTGAAATTTGATTGACATATGGCGCATCCAATAGCAGATGCACCATACGCCCTATGTATTTGATCTTCAGCACGCTCCCGTGCCGCTGCTTTGAGGGCTCTGAATTAGCAATGCACACTGCGCAAGTGCAGTTATCAGATGAGCCGACAGCGGCCTCATGTAAACAGACTGTTTACATGAGGCCGCTGTCGGCTCGTCTGATAACAGACGCAGCTCTCCCGCTCAGGGAGGTAGAACTAACGGTGAGTGCGGCTTGTTTAGCTTGGTGCAGGTTATGCATTGTCCGGGCATGCCTTGTGGTAGGATCAAAGCTAAGCTCATAGTGGGAATAACTGCATATCCCTCACATATAGATGTCACACCCCTTGATAATTAGTAAATACTCTTCACAATCTAGAACACTATAAATAGGGGATATTTCACTTCCTATAATTCTTCAGTGCCTGATAACTTTTTGCTTTAAAAAAACACAAGATCTCACACAATCCTCCAAAGCTGCACCAAAGCTGCATATCCCTCACATATAGATGTGCATATCCCTCACATAACAGTTTGTTTACATGAGGCCGCTGTCGGCTCATCTGATAACTGCACTTGCGCAGTGTGCATTGCTAATTCAGAGCCCTCAAAGCAGCAGCACGGGAGCGTGCTGAAGATCAAATACATAGGGCGTATGGTGCATCTGCTATTGGATGCGCCATATGTCAATCAAATTTCACAATCAGTATTTTTTACACGGAGGCGGCCAGGGACAGGCAATCCTGCAAATAAAAAAAGTAATTTACTCTGTCTTAAACATTGATTAGTAAAGAAATAAGAATATACAAGGTATATTTGAAATAAAAGCTTTAGGAAATAGCATTGTCATTATAGTGAGTTTACCATCACTTTAAAGTAACTCCAGCGGGAGTTAGTGAGGAAGCGCAGGGCACTGCTTGTGAGGGCGGTGAAATTTGGGACACTTGAGGAGAAAGCTGCAGCATATATTGAACCTCTTCAGTAGACCCCTGGACAACATCCGCTTTAGAAAAATTTGGCTCAGAAAAAATCTTTTCCCTATAATTTAAAGTCCTTTCAATACATGAGGGACAGAAAGGTATTGGTGGTTCCACATTGGCATCAAAACACAAGGAGCAGGTGACATCTTGCAAATCCCCTTGGTCCATACTGAATCACAATAATACAATTATGCAATAACAGAGAACTGTTTTGTTTTCTTTTCTTTTTGCGTTTTTGCTTTGAATTTTTGTTTATTGTGAGTACGACAAGTTTTCAATAAAGCTGATTTGAAATTTAAAAAAAAAAAAAAAAATTGTCACAAAAAAGTTTAAGTGCAAAAAACGTTATTGTTCCTTTAAATTTAAAAGTGTAACTTTTTTACTGCGTTTGTAAAAAACGTACCCAAACGAACAGAAACTAGTAAAAATGACACCTCCTACACCTCAGCAGCTTTGCTGAGGTGCCTACCTGACTGCAAGACCGGAGACCTCTTTCTCCTTCCAGGCAAACGATCTGGACTCGACAGGGGAACGACTCAGCTACTCTCCGGTCCTAGAAACGCCTGTTTAACAAGAACCATGCGTTTATAGGCAGAGACTGAATTATTCGACCTGACTGTGTCTGCAGATAGCGGTGCAGTAAAGAAGCGTGCAATTCAGGAAGATCCGCCCTTCGTGGGCATGGCTAACACAAACATACTCTCCCGGTCGTTATTTTGCATTAAATAAACACCCCTAACCTTACACTTACTAACCCCTAATCTGCCGCCCCCACTATTGCTGACCCCTGCATTATATTATTAACCCCTAATCTGCCGCTCTGGACACCGCAGCAACCTACATTATAGCTATGTACCCCTAATCTGCTACCCCTAACATCGCCAACCCCTATATTATATTTATTAACCCCTAATCTGCCGCCCCCAACGTCGCCGCTACTTACCTACACTTATTAACCCCTAATCTGCCGACCGGACCTCGCCGCCACTATAATAAATGTATTAACCCCTAAACCGCCGCACTCCCGCCTCGCAAACCCTATAATAAATAGTATTAACCCCTAATCTGCCCCCCCTAACATCGCCGACACCTAACTTCAAGTATTAACCCCTAATCTAATAAATGTATTAACCCCTAAAGCTAAGTCTAACCCTAACAACCCCCTTAGTTAAATATAATTTTAATCTAACTAAATAAATTAAATATTATTAACTAAAGTCTTCCTATTTAAAATTAAATACTTACCTGTAAAATAAACCCTAATATAGCTACAATATAACGAATAATTATATTGTAGCTATTTTAGGATTTATATTTATTTTACAGGCAACTTTGTATTTATTTTAACTAGGTACAATAGCTATTAAATAGTTATTTACTATTTAATAGCTACCTAGTTAAAATAATTACCAAATTACCTCTAAAATAAATTCTAACCTAAGTTACAATTAAACCTAACACTACACTATCAATAAATAAATTAAATCAATTAACTACAAGTACCTACAATTAAATAAACTAAACTAAATTACAAAAAAAACACACTAAATTACAAAAAATAAAAAAGATTACAAGAATTTTAAGCTAATTACACCTATTTTAAGCCCCCTAATAAAATAACAAAGCCCCCCAAATAAAAAATTCCCTACCCTAATCTAAAATAGTTAACAGTTCTATTACCTTACCAGCCCTTAAAAGGGCTTTTTGCGGGGCATGCCCCAAAGAAATCAGCTCTTTTGCCTGTAAAAAAAACACAATACCACCCCCCAACATTACAACCCACCACCCACATACCCCTACTCTAACCCAAACCCCTCTTAAATAAAACCTAACACTACCCCCTGAAGATCTCCCTACCTTGAGTCGGCTTCACTCAGCCGAGCATCGATGGACCAAAAGAAGACATCCGAAGTGGCAGAAATCTTCATCCTATCCGGGCAGAAGAGGACATCCGGACCGGCAGACATCTTCATCCAAGCGGCATCTTCTATCTTCATCCATCTGACGAGGAGCGGCTCCATCTTCAAGACCTCCGGCATGGAACATCCTCTTCCTACCGACGACTACCGATGAATGAAGGTTCCTTTAAGTGACGTCATCCAAGATGGCGTCCCTCGAATTCCGATTGGCTGATCGGAACAGCCAATAGAATGCAAGCTCAATCTGATTGGCTGATTGGATCAGCCAATCGGATTGAACTTGAATCTGATTGGCAGATTCAATCAGCCAATCAGATTTTTCCTACCTTAACTCCGATTGGCTGATAGAATCCTATCAGCCAATTGGAATTCAAGGGACGCCATCTTGGATGACGTCACTTAAAGGAACCTTCATTCGTCGGTAGTCGTCGGTAGGAAGAGGATGTTCCGCGCCGGAGGTCTTGAAGATGGAGCCGCTCCTCGTCGGATGGATGAAGATAGAAGATGCCGCTTGGATGAAGATGTCTGCCGGTCCGGATGTCCTCTTCTGCCCGGATAGGATGAAGACTTCTGCCACTCCGGATGTCTTCTTTTGGTCCATCAGTGCTCGGCTGAGTGAAGATGACTCAAGGTAGGGAGATCTTCAGGGGGGTAGTGTTAGGTTTATTTAAGGGGGGTTTGGGTTAGAGTAGGGGTATGTGGGTTGTAATGTTGGGGGGTGGTATTGTGTTTTTTTTACAGGCAAAAGAGCTGATTTCTTTGGGGCATGCCCCGCAAAAAACCCTTTTAAGGGCTGGTAAGGTAATAAAGCTGTTAACTATTTTAATTTAGATTAGGGTAGGGATTTTTTTTATTTTGGGGGGCTTTGTTATTTTATTAGGGGGCTTAGAGTAGGTGTAATTAGCTTAAAATTCTTGTAATCTTTTTTTATTTTTTGAAATTTAGTGATTTGTTTTTTTGTAATTTAGTTTAGTTTATTTAATTGTAGGTACTTGTAGTTAATTGATTTAATTTATTTATTGATAAGTGTTAGGTTTAATTGTAACTTAGGTTAGGATTTATTTTACAGGTAATTTGGTAATTATTTTAACTAGGTAACTATTAAATAGTAAATAACTATTTAATAGCTATTGTACCTAGTTAAAATAAATACAAAGTTGCCTGTAAAATAAATATAAATCCTAAAATAGCTACAATATAATTATTCGTTATATTGTAGTTATATTAGGGTTTATTTTACAGGTAAGTATTTAGTTTTAAATAGGAAGACTTTAGTTAATAATATTTAATTTATTTAGTTAGATTAAAATTATATTTAATTTAGGGGGGTGTTAGAGTTAGGGTTAGACTTAGCTTTAGGGGTTAATACATTTATTAGAGTAGCGGCAAGGTCCAGTCGGCAGATTAGGTGTTAATACTTGAAGTTAGTTGTCGGCGATGTTAGTGAGGGCAGATTAGGGGTTAATAATATTTATTATGGGGTTTTGAGGCGGGAGTGAGGCGGTTTAGGGGTTAATACATTTATTAGAGTAGCGGCTAGGTCCGGTCGGCAGATTAGGGGTTAATAAGTGTAGGTAAGGTAGCGGCGACGTTGGGAGGGGCAGATTAGGGGTTAATAAATATTATGTAGGTGTCGGTGATGTTAGGGGCAGCAGATTAGGGGTACATAGGGATAATGTAGGTGGCGGCGGTGTGCGGTCGGCAGATTAGGGGTTAAAAAAAATTATTAGAGTGGCGGCGATGTGGGGGGACCTCGGTTTAGGGGTACATAGGTAGTTTATGGGTGTTAGTGAACTTTAGAGCACAGTAGTTAAGAGCCTTATAAACCGGCGTTAGCCCAGAAAGCTCTTAACTACTGACTTTTTTCTGCAGCTGGAGTCTTGTCGGTAGAGGGTCTACTGCTCACTTCAGCCAAGACTCTAAATACTGGCGTTAGGAAGATCCCATTGAAAAGATAGGCTACGCAATTGGCGTAAGGGGATCTGCGTATGGAAAAGTCACGGCTTGGAAGTGAGCGTTAGACCCTTTCCTGGCTGACTCTAAATACCAGCGGGTGGTAAAAAGCAGCGTTAGGACCCCTTAAAGGACCAGTAAACACAGCAGATTTGCATAATCAACAAATGCAAGATAAAGAAGACAATACAATAACATTTACTCTGAATTTCAAATGAGTAGTAGATTCTTTTCTAACACATTTTAAAGTTATGTATATTTCCACTTCCCCTGTACCATGTGATAGCAATCAGCCAATCACAAATGCATATACGTATAGTCTGAGTTCTTGCACATGCTCAGTAGGAGCTGGTGACTCAAAAAAGTGTAAATATAAAAGACTGTGCACATTTTTTTAATGGAAGTAAATTGGAAAGTTGTTTAAAATTACATGCTGTATCTGAATCATGAAAATTTAATAAAACCTGAGTGTCCCTTTAACTCTGCTTTTGATGGCTAACGCAGAACTCTAAATCTAGGCGATTGCAAGTAAATAATGTTTTACAATTGAATATTATAATTCCTCTCATTTTAGACTGTTACATTTTACAATACTGCGCCTAAATTCAATAATAAATAAGCATGAAAAACTATATGGATTGTCCCCTGAATAAGATTTCATAAATAAATATTATTAAATGTAAATAAATTCATTAACATTGAAAAAAATAAATATTGTCGGATATAAATATTACGATGACAACTTTATGTAAACAGATCTAAATCCCTCCTCATATTAATCCCTAAAGGACTAGAAGTTTTTAGGGAAAAAATCCAATAGACCTTTCTTTTATTTAATTTGCTCTCTCTGTTTCCACCTCTCTTCCATATTGGAATATGATCAATGCCTTGTAGAGTTAATAAGGATTTATCAGAATTAGGCAATAATTTAAAGTGTCTAGAGACAGGGGTGTCTGATTCTGGGTCTTCTATAGACCTAAGATGTTCCAGAAATCTATCCTTTATGGCCCCTTTAGTTTTGCCTACGTACTGTTTCTGATAAATTAATTAACTTGTCAAAAGTTGTATTAAAGGAATCAAAGGTCCGTTTGTTATCTAAAGGTCTCAATTTTGTGCCAACTACTCATTTTAATTTATTTGAAACAATCTTAGATGTGAACAAATTTGTTCGAAAAAAATCACATTTAAAAAAACATTTTTTTGGCATGAATGAAGAGATGACACAAATGAGAACTGATACAGTTACAGGATGTGACAATAATGAAATATTGACGTTTTCTGACTGGGGTCCAGTACAAGATTTATAACATAACAAGTACATAAGAGGTCACTGACAATCAAAGAAAAATATGTAAAACATTTACAACTAAATACAAAAAGCAACTTTTTATCTGGTCCATACGAGACCAAAAGTACTGGATGTCTCAGAAAACAGTTGAGGAAAAACTAAGAAATCTTGATGTAAAAAAAGGCAGAAAAATATCACATTTAAAGAAAAGCAGGCTTTACAAATTTTAAGTGATAACAATGAAATCGTGATTAGGCCCTCAGATAAGGTAAGAAATTTGGTTATTTTGAACAAATCTGATTACATTACAGAGCAAATAAACAACTAAGTGACTTGGAGGTTTACACCAAATTAAAATCCAACCCTACACAACAATACAAAAATGAAATGGTTTGAATAATTTTGCTGGCCAAACATAATATTGCAATTAATCAACAAACTAAAGAGTCTCTTATACCTTTATTTCCAGTTACTCCTATTTTTCACTATTTTCCCAAATTACAGAAAGATCCTTTACATCCCCCAGGCCGTCCCATCATTTCAGGGATTGATTCCCTCAATGAACCCCTTTCTGATCTGGTAGACACTTTTCTGCAACCCCTGGTAAAAAATCTCCCAAGTCATATACAAGGTACAACTTCTCTGTTGAGTAAATTAAGTAAAGTAAAGTGGGAATCATCCTATAGATTCCTAGTCATTGATGTAGCATCCCTCTACACATGCATACAACACACAAAGGGAATTACAGATTTGGATTTTTTCTGGACACTCACAGTAACTATGAGCCAGTGACTAAGCAGTTTTTTATAAGAGCAGTGAAATATTTACTAACACATAATTTGTTTATGTTTGGAAGTGAGTTCTTTCTCCAGAAGCGTGGAACAGCTATGGGGGCAAAATTTTCCCTCTCATACGCCAACCTTTTTAAGGGTTGGTGGGAGCTGTTCCACGTTTTTGGAGAGGGGAATCCCTTTAGAGCTGACACTAAATATTTTTACAGATACATTGATGATTTGTTTTGTATTTTTGACGGTGACAGTGACAGAGCAGATTTATTTTGTAAATATCTTAATGATAACCAATGTGGGATCAAATTGGTAGGAGAACATGATTCTGACATTTTCTTGATGTAACAATCTATGTGAGTGAAAATAGACAGAGAGTGGAAACTAAACTATATAGAAAGCCCACTGCAGGGAATTCAATACTGCAATTTGATTCATGTCACCCTTGACATGTGGTGAGAGGAATTCCCAAAGGGGAATTTATAAGAGCGAAAAGAAATTGCTCCACCAATGAGGAAAATATTAAACAAACTAAAATTATTACGGATAGACTAAAAGAAAGGGGATATTAAAAGACTATTCTCAGTAAGGCTAAAGAAAGTGTAGACACAATTACCAACATTTAAAATACAAGCAACCCTCTAATACAAATAGTAACCAGAAAGTAAAATTTATTACCACTTTCAGCACAGAATTTAAAACAATTTGTAATGTTATGAAGGAAACTATTCCCATTTTACATTCAGACACAGTGATCAAACAAATAACACAAGATGGTTTTGACTTTGTCCCCAAGAAGGGTAAAACTTTAGCAAATTATCTGTCTCCTTCAGAACTATCTAATAATACTAGAACTACATGGCTTAAAGGCAGAAAGGTTTTTTTCAAATGTAGAAAGAATGCATGTAAAACATGCAATCATATAATCAAAGGAGAGACATTTAAATCCAGCATAACAGAACATGAGCACAACATCAAATATTTCATTAACTGCTCTACCACCCAGGTGGTTTACTTATTAACTTGCCAACTTTGTCAGAAACAGTACGTAGGCAAAACTAAAAGGGCCATAAAGGATAGATTTGTGGAACATCTCAGGTCTATAGAAGACCCAGAATCAGACACTCCTGTCTCTAGACACTTTAAATTATTGCCTAATTCTGATACATCCTTATTAACTCTACAAGGCATTGATCATATTCCAATATGGAAGAGAGGTGGAAACAGTGAGAGCAAATTAAATAAAAGAGAGGTCTATTGGATTTATTCCCTAAAAACTTCTAGTCCTTTAGGGATTAATATGAGGAGGGATTATTATTATTATTATTATTATTGGTTATTTGTAGAGCGCCAACAGATTCCGCAGCGCTATAAACAAAGGGGGAGTTAGTGTAGGTTGTATGCGTCCCTGAACAGTAGAGTCTTTAGGGAGCACTTGAAGCTTTTAAAACTAGAAGAGAGTCTTGTGGAGCGAGGCAGAGAGTTCCACAAGATGGGAGCCAGTCTGGAGAAGTCCTGTAAACGGGAGTGTGATGAGGTGACAAGAGAGGAGGAGAGTAGGAGGTCATGAGCAGAGCGAAGGGGACGGGAGGGAGAGTATCTGGAGACAAGGTCTGAGATGTAGGGATTTAGATCTGTTTACATAAAGTTGTCATCGTAATATTTATATCCGACAATATTTTATTTTTTCAATGTTAATGAATTGATTTACATTTAATAATATTTATTTATGAAATCTTATTCAGGGGAAAATCCATATAGTTGTTTATGCTTATTTATTATTGAATTTAGGTGCAGTATTGTACAATGTAACAGTCTTAAATGAGAGGAATTATATCAATTTTATTTACTTACAATGTAATTGACTAGAAACAATATAGTTACTTTATGTGTTTATCACATTGACATTGTGCATTAACATTCACTTATTAAGTGTTTTTGGATCATTTTCTATATCTAAAATATTAACAGGAAGATTATAACAATGCGCAATATTTGCTTTTGTCCTTATGTAATGAGGTGCAAACATGGTATAAAGTATTTATAATATTGTTGTATATGTATCTTTAAAATTTAGATATAAAAGTGTGTGTGGTCTAGTCACCGGTATGCAGTGACCAAGTGTGCATGCGCACAAAACGCGTCTGCATCAGATCTAGACTGCACTTTCCTGTGTTTGTTTTTAGAGGGTGCTTTACATCTTATGTTCTTAAACTTAGATAATACATTTAAGAATTTTATCCCTCTGTGAACTTTCTTTTGCAGAGTGCCAGTGCGCACTACTTCTTGGATATTTGTTATTTGTTTATGTGTGGAGTAGACACACCAGTTGCAGCACTGATCATCAGCTCTGAAGGACACAGCTACACCCACTCTCTATTGTGCCACAAACTACTGGATAAAGCTACATTTTATGTGTAGATCAGGAGAGCGCTTTTCTCCCTGGTTTGTGAAATAAGATGATCATTCACTGGAACTAAGGGGCCTAGCCCCAGACTATTATCCATCCTCCACCAAACTTTACAGTAGGCACTAGGCCTTCCGGTAGGTAGTGTTCTCCTGGCATCCACCACATTATCACACCAGAGAACATGTTTCCAGAGTCCAGTGGTGGATAACCAGTCCAGCAAATGCTTGACATTGCGCATGTTGCTGTGAGGTTTGTATGTTGAAAAGCATATTTAGGTAGGCTCAGAAGCTGCTGATTGGTGGTTTCGCATATATGCCTCTTGTCATTTGCTCATCTGATATGTTCACCCATTAGTGCATTGCACAAAGAGAATGAAGCAAATTTTGTAATAAAAGTAAAATGGGGGGTCGGAGCTAACCGTTGAGCAGACTGGAAGCATAGGGAGGGAGCTCCATCTAAAATAAGCAGATATTAGGCTAAAACAGCAGTTTTAAGCATCTTTTGGTAAATTAATTTACTTATTCCTTGCCATCCTTGTGGTAACTGGTTGCCTAAACTAATTACTCCAGCCCCTGCAACTAATTTCTCGGAGATCTAGACTCTCAACAACCCGGCCGGTCTATCCCAAGAACTATTCCCGGCTCACTTAGCCGCTATTTGCCCGCTGAGACAGGGTCCCTAACCTGTGGCTGAAAGGACTTACATGACTCCGGTGGGTCGGGGCTCCGCTCCGGAGCCATAGCTACTGTTCCCGAAATCACAGTAAAGACCGTCCTGTCCAGGACACACCGGCAGTGAGGAGACCCTTTGAAGACGAAACAACGGATATCCCGGCTGCTCCAGATAGCCGACACGGGGACTCAGAACAGTGCACTGTTCCTCCATTACTTCAATTTGCTCACCTCGGAGGCCCCCACAGACCGATCGCAACTACTGACTGAGCCAGCGGACGGGCCTGGCAGTGTGGGAGACTGTGGCGCGAATGGCTGCCATCTTGCCTGTGGCCTCAGCAGAGAGATCAACAGTGAGGTGAAGTGCCAGTGAGGAAGACACACGCTGCTTTGGCTGAAATAGGACATTGGTCCCACCGCACAGACCCACTTCCGTACCGGCAGATTGTAAGAGAAGGGCGGACCAGGAGTCGGTTCACAGGAGACTAGGCTCCCCCTGCACACACATGGCGTGGCCACTCCAGGTAATCACACCGGGACACTGGGGGAAGAACTGTCCATAAGCCCCAAAGACCGTTACATACACTACCTGAGCATAAATTAGCATACTAATGCACGGAGGCTCCCCTGTACTCCACGGCCCATACACCACTGAGCCGACTGCAGGCCCTTCTCTCAAGAATCTTGAGGCCCTTAGAGATTCCCCCAAACTCCTACCTGGGGCCCACGGGCTAGACCTACAATTCTCACGACCTACACAGAAGAGACACCAGGGTATATATTAAGCCCAAATTTGGGGCCCGATTCTACAATAACAGGGCAGCATTAAAAATAGCCATCCTAGCAAAGGACATTTCAGGGCATGATACCGCTCTCTCTATATAATACCAAATATTTTTTTTTGGCTCACCTCCTGCCAGATTAGCTCAGCAGCATATCCACCACCTCCATGGCCCACTACTAACTCACAAAGGAGGGTAGCGTTCCCCATCACTGAGAAGCAGCCTGACTCCTGGACTATATAAACATATTTATTGAGGGGCATAACATGTTTGCACAGTCTGCAGAAGGACATCTATAGAAGGACTCTCTGGAAATACCCTGCCACCCAGTGAAGCCCAATCAGGGCTATATACAACTCCTGGTCTCTCCTCCACTCCTGAGAAGCCCAGTGCAATCATACCCCCCTGAGCAACTAGATACTCAGTGCTTATCCCTCCTGATTGAATTACAGTACTGGTCTCCACCCCCTTTCCTGCCGGCCCTGATAGCCTGTGGGTCATACTCCTGCACCCTCTCCCACATCGCCCTTAGGGGGCAACTCCCCAGGGGAGAGACATGGTCCTAAGAAGGAGGTTCACAAATACCCAGTCTGAGTGTATGGCTCTCCAGGCTGGGGTGCACCTCACTCAGACTGCATCACTTTAAGGTGAACTGGGTACTAACTATACGTCTTACTGAAGGGGTGCTGAACTGCCTGAACTATACCATAGCTACCCATTCACACTGAGTACATGAGGGACCTGACTATGTGAATCACTTTTTATGCCAAGGCCCCAGTCAGCTGACTAGAAGCTATTCTTCATATTGCTATATCTTTGTTTATTATATGCTGCTATCTATGCAGAAACACAAAATGCCTCAAGCGTTTAAGAGAAAACAAAAACCCACACTACTCCAATGAGTACAGTAGTTGACCACTTTAGCCAACCTGCTCCCAGAAACCAAACTGGCTCTGATGAGGAAGTTTCAGATGCGAGTAACCTCAATGAACCACATGAGGGAATGACACTAATCCAATCTACTGGGCGCCCACTGCACACAGACGCTGGCTCTAACAACAATCTGATGGACTCTATTAAGTCACTCTTAACAACACACTATGACTCCCTGTCCAAAAAATTTGAAAAGGGTCATGCGGATCTGAAGCGAGATATAGCAACCATTGGGAAGCGGACGGATGCCCTAGAGCGCAGGCAGGAAGACTTGATGATTGATCACTCCAATCTGCTCAGCTACTCCCAAGGCCTAGCGGAACAACTCACTGACCTGGAGGTTAAGCTGGCTGATTTGGAAGATAGAACCCGCCGCAATAACATTTGGGTGAAAAGTATCCCTGAGACTGTTCCCCCTCAAGATCTGGAGAAATATCTGCAGGAGCTGTTCACAGTCGTCCTGGGCCCAGATGTGGAAAAAGAAATGCTAATTGATAGAGCACATAGAGCCTTAAGGCCTCGGGCAGCAGAAGGAGATAAGCCCAGGGATGTTATAGCCCGCTTACACTACTACACCTTCCAAGAGAAGCTATTGAGGGCTCTAGTGAGCGATAAGACTCTCTCAGAACAGTATGTTGATGTGCAAATCTACCAAGACCTCTCGCCAAACACCCTCCAGTTGCGCCGCCACTACCAACCCTTCACCAAAATACTGAGAGACAAAGCCATAAAATATAGGTGGGGATTTCCTGTTAAGCTGTACATAGCTAAAGAGGGACAACAGTACATCACCTCTTTTTCACAACAAGCCAGGGAATTTCTGTAAAGATGGCTATTAGTGCCGCAGGATCCACCTGAGACCCGCCACAGAACGGACACTGAAGGGAACCTAAGGGCCTTGGCCCCGGAGTGGCAACCCCTCCCTCAGAGAGTGGGCACCAACCAGAGGAAAACCTCATACACCCAAGACGAAAACTCTGCTGTATGAGACACTAGTGATTAAGTAGCAGGGCAGTGGACTGCTACTGTCTGTTTCTCCCTAGCTTGGACTGCTAACTGAGAGACGCTCTCGCTGACCCCGTGGAACTAGAACCACTGAACCACAGGTTCACGAAGATGGGTGAGACAGTCCATGGTTATCGATTGTGTTATCTGTAAATGTTATCTGCCATAGATTATCCCTTTTCTTTTCTTCTTCTCTGTTGTTTAACTTTTTCTTCAACTTGTGTTCCAATTTTGTTACAGTTATGTTCATATGATGTCTAGCAGCTTAATCGTACTTATGTTCTGAGATCTGGGTGACCACCCCCTCAGGCCTGTTACCGACCTGTGTGATGCCCTGAGACCTGCTACCCCGCTCTATTTTATTGTTCAGGGCATGTCTATGGCCCCTGGAAATAGGTTTTGATGGATAAATATACCCATACCCCCAACGTATATACTCCCCTCGGATACATGAGACTCCTGAGACTAGGTAAATTTGGGGACTGAAACCCAGAACCTTTGCCCCTCACACCTCCACTGTCCATAAAATCCTCTACAGTTGAACACTAAGTAATACATACTTGCCCCTATACTCCTGGACCTCCTTAACATTTGCCCACCCTGCGTGTGAGGGTCGAGGGTTTGGTGATCCAGTAATATTGTTAATGTGTTTTAATTGATTAACAGAGCCCTGTTTTCTTTTATTGTTGTCTTCTTACTGTTTGTCACTGTATTTGCTGGTTAACATGTGTACTCTTGGGCACAGGGGGGACCCTGACGGATAAAATAGAGAAATATTTCCCCTTATATATGACTAGATTGGGTAACTCCATCTACTCCCTCCTGTGTCCATGATGTCTTGTAACAATGCTCAAGATTGCCACTCCATTCTCTTACTCTCATCATGATGACACTAGCTCACTCAGAGACTTTTAAAGCCCTGAGGCACAGCTACGACCGCTCACAAGTTAACCAAATAGAAAGATGTGACATAGCTACATTACTCCACATTAGATACAAGATCAAGGAATCATAACATAAAGGGATACCCTAAATCACGAGTCAGAATAGCTGACTGGGCTAGGCTTCTCATGCCTACCTCTCCTCCCCCACTTAAATAGTTGTGTTCTCTATAACACTGAGAGAGAGAGACCACTCATTGAGATAGTGTTTATATACACATTGTTATACACTAGACAGTATCAAAGATATATATATTATTAAAGATATAACGGGCAGTTGCGCCTACCATGCAACATTTCCCCTGACTTCACTTCACGATTCACTTGCGTTTTCCCTCCCCCTTCCTCCCTCTGCCTCCCCTCCTGTCTCCCC